>NC_088396.1:49755893-49930893 GCF_034236695.1 Oncorhynchus nerka
GGCGGTGCTTTCACTCTAGTGGTAGCATGAGACGGAGTCTACAACCCACACAAGTGGCTCAGGTAGTGCAGCTCATCCAGGATGGCACATCAATGCGAGCTGTGGCAAGAAGGTTTGCTGTGTCTGTCAGCGTAGTGTCCAGAGCATGGAGGCGCTACCAGGAGACAGGCCAGTACATCAGGAGACGTGGAGGAGGCCGTAGGAGGGCAACAACCCAGCAGCAGGACCGCTACCTCCGCCTTTGTGCAAAGAGGAGCAGGATGAGCACTGCCAGAGCCCTGCAAGATGACCTCCAGCAGGCCACAAATGTGCATGTGTCTGCTCAAACGGTCAGAAACAGACTCCATGAGGGTGGTATGAGGGCCCGACGTCCACAGGTGGGGGTTGTGCTTACAGCCCAACACCGTGCAGGACGTTTGGCATTTGCCAGAGAACACAAAGATTGGCAAATTCGCCACTGGCTCCCTGTGCTCTTCACAGATGAAAGCAGGTTCACACTGAGCACATGTGACAGACGTGACAGAGTCTGGAGATGCCGTGGAGAACGTTCTGCTGCCTGCAACATCCTCCAGCATGACCGGTTTGGCGGTGGGTCAGTCATGGTGTGGGGTGGCATTTCTTTGGGGGGGGCCGCACAGCCCTCCATGTGCTCGCCAGAGGTAGCCTGACTGCCATTAGGTACCAAGATGAGATCCTCAGACCCCTTGTGAGACCATATGCTGGTGCGGTTGGCCCTGGGTTCCTCCTAATGCAAGACAATGCTAGACCTCATGTGGCTAGAGTGTGTCAGCAGTTCCTGCAAGAGGAAGGCATTGATGCTATAGACTGGCCCGCCTGTTCCCCAGACCTGAATCCAATTGAGCACATCTGGGACATCATGTCTCCCTCAATCCACCAACGCCACATTGCACTACAGACTGTCCAGGATTTGGCGGATGCTTTAGTCCAGGTCTGGGAGGAGATCCCTCAGGAGACCATCCGCCACCTCATTAGGAGCATGCCCAGGCGTTGTAGGGAGGTCATACAGGCACGTGGAGGCCACACACACTACTGAGCCTCATTTTGACTCATTTTAAGGACATTACATCAAAGTTGGATCAGCCAGTAGTGTGGTTTTCCACTTTAATTTAATTTAATTCAACCCTCCATGGGTTGATACATTTGATTTTCAATGATAATTTTTGTGTGATTTTGTTGTCAGCACATTCAACTATGTAAAGGAAAAAGTATTTAATAAGAATATTTCATTCATTCAGATCTAGGACTTGTTATTTTAGTGTTCCCTTTATTTTTTTGAGCAGTTATATATAGAGAGAGAACCACACACTGCTTGTTGTACACCAACTATACAGAGAGAGAGAGATAACCTCCTTACATCAAGTGAAAGTTACAAAAGTGAAGGTCTTAAATCTGTGATGAAAATAGGGCTATTGGAATATTGCTGATGTTGAGACTTGTCAGAGCGTCTGTCTCTTCTGATGGTTCATTGTTAAGTTACCTGTTGTGCTTTAGTGTTGAGGGACTGCAGTTCCAGAGAAGACTCGTGATGTTTCTCTGTTAGCCTCTGGTCCATCAGGTGAAAGTTCACATCTGACACGTTCTGCAGACACACCTGGATGTACTTCCTGTGAGTCAGGTCAAAGGGTAGCGGTCAAAAGGTCAAATTCTTTCAGATCTACAAACAGAAAACCAGCAGTACCCCGGACCTCATAGGTTAAGATTTGAATACTAGGTGTTGTTTTTTCCCCAGGTTATCTGTTCCCTGCTGATAGTAGTGAGGGTTTACCTGTTCCCTGCTGATAGTAGTGAGGGTTTACCTGTTCCCTGCTGATAGTAGTGAGGGTTTATCTGTTCCCTGCTGATTGTAGTGAGGGTTTATCTGTTCCCTGCTGATTGTAGTGAGGGTTTATCTGTTCCCTGCTGATTGTAGTGAGGGTTTATCTGTTCCCTGCTGATTGTAGTGAGGGTTTACCTGTTCCCTGCTGATAGTAGTGAGGGTTTACCTGTTCCCTGCTGATAGTAGTGAGGGTTTATCTGTTCCCTGCTGATTGTAGTGAGGGTTTATCTGTTCCCTGCTGATAGTAGTGAGGGTTTATCTGTTCCCTGCTGATTGTAGTGAGGGTTTATCTGTTCCCTGCTGATTGTAGTGAGGGTTTATCTGTTCCCTGCTGATTGTAGTGAGGGTTTATCTGTTCCCTGCTGATTGTAGTGAGGGTTTATCTGTTCCCTGCTGATTGTAGTGAGGGTTTATCTGTTCCCTGCTGATAGTAGTGAGGGTTTACCTGTTCCCTGCTGATTGTAGTGAGGGTTTATCTGTTCCCTGCTGATAGTAGTGAGGGTTTACCTGTTCCCTGCTGATAGTAGTGAGGGTTTATCTGTTCCCTGCTGATTGTAGTGAGGGTTTATCTGTTCCCTGCTGATTGTAGTGAGGGTTTACCTGTTCCCTGCTGATAGTAGTGAGGGTTTATCTGTTCCCTGCTGATAGTAGTGAGGGTTTATCTGTTCCTGCTGATTGTAGTGAGGGTTTATCTGTTCCCTGCTGATTTTACCTGTTCCTGCTGATAGTAGTGAGGGTTTACCTGTTCCCTGCTGATAGTAGTGAGGTTTATCTGTTCCCTGCTGATTGTAGTGAGGGTTTATCTGTAGTGAGGGTTTATCTGTTCCCTGCTGATTGTAGTGAGGGTTTATCTGTTCCCTGCTGATAGTAGTGAGGGTTTATCTGTTCCCTGCTGATAGTAGTGAGGGTTTATCTGTTCCCTGCTGATAGTAGTGAGGGTTTACCTGTTCCCTGCTGATAGTAGTGAGTGCTTGGCCTTAAAGGGGATGTAGAAGGTGAGAGATATTGGAGTGGAGTAGATGGACCAGGGACAGTCTACAGACATCTGTGCACAGAGAACAGAGAGAGACAATGACAGAATATGTTACTCGTCTCCATTCAAAATGAGCCATCCAATTCTTTATAAATTAAGAAAAATAATATTTCACTTGACAATGTAGTTGAAATGCATAACAAATCATGAAAGTCATTGAAAATCACTATATCTACATTATTTATCCTGCATTGCTATTAACAAGATCAAACATATCTATCCTCAGTACCCTCTGGTTGATGGCGGTCATGTGGTTATCAGGGTGGCTGTAGCTCCGGGGCTGGTGGTGTATCTCTCCGTTTGTGAGTCTCTGGTTCTCGGGCCGGACTGGGTCAGAAGGGATGACACACAGTACCTCCAGCTGAAACTCCAGGGTGTGATAGGGTGGGGTGGGAGGTAGAGAGATACTGGTCACTTTGTCAGACGACTGGATGAACAGAACACTCTCATCCACACGCTCTGCAGACAAGAGGAGAAGAGGGGAGGGTGAGGAGAGAGAGAGAGAGAGAGAGAGAGAGAGAGAGAGAGACTCAGTGAGGGATGAGGAAGGATGATTGGTGTGGAACTAAATTGAGAAGGAAGACACGGACGAGCAGAAAACTACAGCTAGGATCAGGATACAATTTAGGGTGCTTTGACATGTCGTCCCCCCCCCCCCTCTCTGTATAATCTGGATCCCGGAGCATTTAGTGTGCTCATCCGAGCCATAAAGCATGTAATGAAACGCAAACGAACCCTGGCTGAAATGAGTGCCAGGTAATGTGACGCAGGCATCGCAATTCGCGTGTAACTTTTCGTTCATTGTAAACAAACTAACTTGCTAAAAACATCATGTAGAATCACAAATCACATCCTGAAACTGTTATTTTCAGGGCTTGTGGAAGCAAAATGTAGTTTTTTGTAGAATTCTATATTTTTTGTAGAATTCTATATTTTTTTGTAGAATTCTATATTTTTTTGTAGAATTCTATATTTTTTGTAGAATTCTATATTTTTTTGTAGAAAAGCTCCAGGATACCGAACCAGGGAACCGAATAACATATGTGAAAATTTCTCACGATTTCTCTGTTCTGACCTGCAGTGCTGTCGAGGATGGTAGCAGGGCAGGAGGAGGAGGTGAGGATGGGCATGCTGTCTATGTTAGTGAGCTGCAGGGCGTCTCCCTTCTTCACAGTGTAGTGACCTGTCTGCAGCCTGACCTTTGCCCTCTGGGGGAGGCCTGCCAGCAGCTGGTCTGAGACAGAGACAGTGTGTGTTTTTGAAAATGGTCCGTTCAAACATTGTATTTCACATTTACAATACATGACAGTCAACACAAAAACAACAACAAAACATACAATATATACAAAAACAAACTAATTACATTACACAAAACAGCAATGAAATATATCAAAATCATAGGACAAAGGGTAAAAACACACTTAAGACAAGGAAAACACAGTATGGGCAGTGATGAAAAAAGTACCCAATTGTCAGACTTGAGTAAAAGTAAAGATACCATAACAGAAAATGAAAGTAACCCAGTAAAATACTACTTGAGTAAAAGTCTAAAAGTATTTGGTTTTAAATATACTTAAGTATCAAAAGAAAAAGTAAAAGTATAAAGCATAAATCATTTTAAAGTCCTTATACAGTGGGGAGAACAAGTATTTGATAACCTGCAAAATCGGCAGTGTTTCCTACTTACAAAGCATGTAGAGGTCTGTAATTTTTATCATAGGTACACTTCAACTGTGAGAGACGGAATCTAAAACAAAAATATAGAGAATCACATTGTATGATTTTTAAGTAATGAATTTGCATTTTATTGCATGACATAAGTATTTGATACATCAGAAAAGCAGAACTTAATATTTGGTACAGAAACCTTTGTTTGCAATTACAGAGATCATACATTTCCTGTAGTTCTTGACCAGGTTTGCACACACTGCAGCAGGGATTTTGGCCCACTCCTCCATACAGACCTTCTCCAGATCCTTCAGGTTTCGGGGCTGTCGCTGGGCAATACGGACTTTCAGCTCCCTCCAAAGATTTTCTATTGGGTTCAGGTCTGGAGACTGGCTAGGCCACTCCAGGACCTTGAGCTACTTCTTACGGAGCCACTCCTTAGTTGCCCTGGCTGTGTGTTTCGGGTCGTTGTCATGCTGGAAGACCCAGCCACGACCCATCTTCAATGCTCTTACTGGGGGAAGGAGGTTGTTGGCCAAGATCTTGCAATACATGGCCCCATCCATCCTCCCCTCAATACAGTGCAGTTGTCCTGTCCCCTTTGCAGAAAAGCATCCCCAAAGAATGATGTTTCCACCTCCATGCTTCACGGTTGGGATGGTGTTCTTGGGGTTGTACTCATCCTTCTTCTTCCTCCAAACACAGCAAGTGGGGTTTAGACCAAAAAGGTATATTTTTGTCTCATCAGACCACATGACCTTCTCCCGTTCCTCCTCTGGATCATCCAGATGGCCATTGGCAAACTTCAGATGGGCCTGGACATGCGCTGGCTTGAGCAGGGCGACCTTGCGTGCGCTGCAGGATTTTGATCCATGAGGGCGTAGTGTGTTACTAATGGTTTTCTTTGAGACTGTGGTCCCAGCTCTCTTCAGGTGATTGACCAGGTCCTGCCATGTAGTTCTGGGCTGATCCCTCACGTTCCTCATGATCATTGATACCCCACGATGTGAGATATTGCATGGAGCCCCAGACCGAGGGGGATTGACCGTCATCTTGAACTTCTTCCATTTTCTAATAATTGCGCCAACAGTTGTTGCCTTCTCACCAAGCTGCTTGCCTATTGTCCTGTAGCCCATTCCAGCCTTGTGCAGGTCAACAATTTTATCCCTGATGTCCTTACACCCTCTCTGGTCTTGGCCATTGTGGAGAGGTTAGAGTCTGTTTGATTGAGTGTGTGGACAGGTGTCATTTATACAGGTAACGAGTTCAAACAGGTGCAGTTAATACAGGTAATGAGTGGAGAACAGGAGGGATTCTTAAAGAAAAACAAACATATCTGTGAGAGCCGGAATTCTTACTGGTTGGTAGGTGATCAAATACTTATGTCATACAATAAAATGCAAATTAATTACTTAAAAAATCATACAATGTGATTTTCTGGATTTTAGTTTTAGATTCCGTCTGTCACAGTTGAAGTGAACCTATCAAATACTTGTTCTCCCCACTGTATATGGCAAATGAAGCATTTGTGTTTTGTAAGTCCGCCAAATCAGAGGCAGTAGGAATGAGCAGGGATCTTCTCTTGATAGGTGCGTGAATTTGACAACTTTCCTGTCCTGTTAAGCATTCAAAATGTAACGAGTACTTTTGGGTGTCAAGAAAAATGTATGGAGTGAAAAGTACCTTACTCTCTTTAGGAATGTAGTGAAGTAAAAGTAAAAGTTGTCCAAAATATCAATAGTAAAGTAAAGTATAGATAGACCAAAAAATGACTTAAGTAGTAATATAAAGTATTTTTACTTAAGTACTTTACACCACTGAGTATGGGTTCAGCATATTCATGTGTGTGGCAGGGTAGGCTCCTCAGAGGAGGACCATCCTACTCAGTGAATTTCCTACATTTTTCTTTTGTGAAACAATTTTTTTTGATAAAACTGCTAAATATAGTCAAGTCACCAAATAACTAATTAAAACACTGTTTTGCAATGGTCTACAGAAGCCTCAACAGCACCCTCTAGGGAAGCACCATGGTATGGTATAGCCGGAGGACAGCTAGCTTCCGTCCTCCTCTGGGTACATTGACTTCAACACAAAACCTAGGAGGCTCATGGTTCTCACCCCCAGCCATAGACTTACACAGTAATTATAACGACTTACGGAGGACGTCCTCCAACCTATCAGTGCGCTTGCAGCATGAACTCATATGTTCAACTGGCTAAATCAAAGAATCAGAGAATGAATCTAGTACTGAAAGCATAAGCTACAGCTAGCTAGCACTGCAGTGCATAAACTGTGGTGACTAGTTGAACCAAGAAAGAAAGACAATTTAAGTTCTTCAAAAAAAGCAGCAGAGAGCTAGCTATATTTATTTTTTTTTCTTAAATTTACCTTTCACTTACTTAGCTAATGCCGCTAATTTAAGTCTACTCAACAACCTGCCTCAAACAGAGAGGAATGCTATATATGTTGGCTAGCAAGCTAACTGGCTAAAGCTATCCAACACTGCAACTCTTCCAAGTCATGGTAATCTTTTCGGTTTTATACATTTTATTGCCACCGGCGTCCGCAGATTCTGTTGCAAAATGTGTCTTAAAGGGGTACTTCTGGATTTTGTCAATTTATCTACTTCCCAGATGAACTCGTGGATATCATGTCCAGTAAGAGGGAAGTAGAGGTGGTAGTACAGGTGTGATTATATCAGTCATTTGAACTGTGTGTATCATAAACAAAATGTGTTTCAGAGTGTTTCAATTAGTAGTTGTTTAATCTGTTAACAAATCTTTTTTACTTGTATCTAGTTTTTTTTGTGGTTTGGTTTTCATATAAGCCCTTGGATTCCAACCATACCTGTACACCATTTTATTAAAATGATTAACATCTGTATTGTTGTCTATCACTTGTTTTCTTTGGTGCAAATAACTCAAACTAGATGTGTGTGAGAGAGAGAGAGAGAGAGAGAGAGAGACAAGAGAGAGACCTGTGAGGGGCTCCACAGTGAGCTGGGGCTCCTGAGAATAGACCTCATACTGGACCAGAGGAGAGATGTGAGGGAGGACAAACTGGACCTGGCCCACTGTGGCACACAGCTGACGCAACGTGTAGGTACCGAGCTCCTGACTCTACACCAGGGGAGAGTGAGGGTGCGAGAGAGGGAGAGAAAGAGGGAGGGAGGGAGGGAGAGAGAGAAAGAGAGAGGGGGAGGGAGAGAGAGAAAGAGAGAGGGGGAGTGAGAGAGGGAGAGAAAGAGGGAGGGAGAGAAAGAGGGAGGGAGAGAAAGAGGGAGGGAGCGAGAGGGAGATGGGGAGAGAGGGAGGGAGCGAGAGGGAGAGGGGGAGAGAGGGAGGGAGCGAGCGGGAGCGAGAAATAGAGAAAAGAGTCAATAGACAATCTACAATCTCAAGTGATAATGACGTCCTGTATTTGCAGTTAAAGCCCTGTCCTGTGGAAGAGGACAATCACAGCATTATAATAAGGGTCTTACTGGTACACTGAAGACAATGCTGTTGTTGCCCGGCAGCAGAGTGACATCACCGCTCATTAGCATCTTTGCCCCGTCATCCATGACAACAGGAACTGGGCTGACAAGGTTGGGCGTGTCCGGTGACAGGCTGCTGTCATGACGACGCATGACCAGGTGTGTGTTCTTACACACCATGCCGGTGGAGTTGAGTGTACGAGGGTCCGAGGAGCTGCGGTCCTGGATCTCTTCCAGCTCCAGAGAAGGACCAGCAGTGGAGGGGGGCATCGCTGAGGAGTTACCCAGGGGGAAAAGCACCGTCCCTGGGTATGGCCGTCTCTGTGGCCCCCTGGTCTTCCCGTTAGTCTCTCCCTGCTCCAGGTTTAAGTGAACACTGGCAGCCAGCTGTTCCAGAGGCACGGCCACAGGCATCAAGCTGCGCAGACACAACTCCACCTGCAGGGCGGTGCCAGAGTGCACCGTGGTTGTTGCCGGGCGGAACTGCAGCTGCTTGAGCTGGGCGAAAGAAGTCATACTGAGAGCCACCTTCTGGGCTGTAGAGGGATAAGAGGTGAAGGGAGAGAGAGACAGGGGCACGGTGAAATATAATAATGTGTCAATAGATGGATCTACATCAAGGCTCCAACACTAACCTAGCACACCTGACACGTTCAGCAGGACGCAACGTTCTGGAAAATTCCGATAGAAATATGTTATATGTAGAACAAACACGCCTCTCTGACATGTAGAATAAGGAATCACATCGGCTCCAATCATTGACATTTCTATCCGCAACATTCAAAAACGTTTGGTAACCGAACGAGGCCCAGGTTAGTTACGACTGGGGTTTGAGCGAAAACCTACAGGACAGGAGAGTAGTTCTCCTGGAACAGGGTTAGACATAAATCATGTTGACTGACTAAAATAATCTGCTATGACTGGCTGCTTACCCTTGCTGTCTGTTGATTGGTTGGCGAAAGTCAGGATCTCCTGACAGAAGTGAATCCTCTCCTCATTGGTCAGATTGGCATCACCTGCCAACAAGGCACTTGTCTGCAGGTAGCTAAGGGTGGGTTGTCAAGGAAACCAGCAGCCAACGGGCAATGAGAACAAGAGCTACAATATGCGAAAGAAATTGGTCCTTCAGACTAGGTTATAGTTGTAAACATCCTTTGCTATTTGTTGTCGTTTTCTTCTTATTTGTTTTAATTCAACGTTTTTATGTGCTATGTGTTATGACTGCTGCAAAAAGAATTGCCTCTCTGAGGACATCAACATTCTCTGAATCTGAATATAGAAAAAGTGAATGGCATTCATTCAAAGAGATGACATAATGGCAACAAGTGACACATTTGGCATTACACTTTTCTACTCATTTACATCCAGTGAAAATTCCTCTGTAGGTTTCTTCCTAGGTTCCTGCCTTCCAGGGAGTTTTTCCACTGTGCTCCTGCCTCTGCTCTTCGGGGTTTCATTGATTGGGGATACTTCTCTGTCTTCCCCAGCAGTTTCTGGCACTCAGCCATCTGCTTCCTGGTGTGAGTGACAGGTAAGCTCCACCCCTCTGACACGTATGACCTCAGAGCATTCTGCAAGAAGCTCTCCGCCTGCTCAGGATCACCTTTCCTCCTTATTACGCGCGCGCGCATGCACACACACACACACACACACACACACACAAAATGAAGTCACTACATGTCCTGTACTTGACTTCTTGACTGTGCAGAAGACGGTAGAAAGACATTTCCAGGCGGAAGTGGAATTGATGACCATCACGGTCTCTTACATGTAGAACTCAGCCAGGCTCTTCCCAACGAGCCGCGCTGACCTCATCCTGCCAATGGCCGTATACATCTCCACAGCAGCATGGGACAACTCCTGTTGGACGGAGAGAGGAGGGAGGAAAGGAGGGAGAGAGGAAAGGAGGGATGAGGGAGGAAATTAGGAAAGGAGGATGGAGGGAGGAAAGGAGGGAGGGAGTAGAGAAAGAAGGAGGGAGGGAGGGAGGGAAGGAGGCACAGGGGGATAAATTGATGCTGTTTAGTTTAATGAATCAATACAAACCAACATGTTTCATATCTGAACTTACAAGATAATGTCTCTCAAACGCCTCCACAGAAGACAGGGCCTCCTTCAGTTTTTTATACGGGCTCTGCAAGCTGTGGACTGAAAGAGGAACAAGTGATGAATTGATCCCACTACAGGAGTGCTCTGTAGCATTTGGCTCAGAATCTGGATCTCATCCCGTCTGCTTTGTCAATGCCAATCTACTGAGAGCCTATATCAAGCTAATGTTGTTTCCCATTAAAATGTTTTACGGTTTAATCCTGCCTATAATTTGTATACTCCCCAATGACCCCCCCCCCCCACACACACACACACCCCCTCACCAGTCTCAGCCTTCTCATCCCCCAGTCCAGCCAGCAGGTCCACAGTTCGGTTCAGCTCCAGAGACAGTGGACCCTTCTCTGACACCAGACCACACATATAGCCCAGAGACTTCAGCTGGGGGAGGGAGGGAGGGAGGGAGGGAGGGAGGGAGGGAGGGAGTTGGGTTTGAAAGAAGTTAAGAAAATAAAAAATATGAACTTTTAATTTAACCTTTATTTAACTAGGCAAGTCAGTTAAGAACAAATTCTTATTTTCAATGACGGCCTAACAGTGGGTTAACTTCCTGTTCAGGGGCAGAACGACAGATTTTCACCTAGTCACCTTTCGGTTACTAGCCCAATGCTCTAACCCCTAGGCTACCTGCCTAGGTTCAAGATGAGTAGTTATGAGTAGTTATGAGGTACATTTATAGTAGCTATAATATAATAATGCTTCAACCAATCAAAGCCCTTTTTACGTCAGCATTTGTCACAAAGTGATTTACAGATACCCAGCCTAAAACCCAAAAGAGCAAGCAATGCAGAGGCAGAAGCACAGATGAAAAACTCCTTAGAAGGCAGGATCCTAGGATGAAGCCTACCTTGTCAGTAGCATAGGCCCATAGGCCCACAGTGTGGGAGACATTAGCCTCTAGCTGGGCCTGGTCACAGCAGCCTTCTATACGATGCAGCACCTCCAGGCAGCTGAGGAAGACCCAGCAGTCTAAGGCACCCTCCAGCATAGACACCTACACAACAACAACAGTTTAGCTAACAGCACACTGCAAAACGCTTGTAATTAAACAGAGAGAAAAACACACAGAGAGAGAGAGAGACAGAGAGATAGAGAGAGAGAAGAGAGAGAGAGACAGAGAGATAGAGATAGAGAGAGATAGAGAGAAGAGAGAGAGAGACAGAGAGATAGAGATAGAGAGAGAGAGATAGAGAGAAGAGAGAGAGAGATAGAGAGAAGAGAGAGAGAGAGATAGAGAGAGAGAGAGAGAGAGAGAGAGAGATAGAGAGAGAGAAGAGAGAGAGAAGAGACAGAGAGATAGAGAGAGAGAAGAGAGAGAGAGACAGAGAGATAGAGATAGAGAGAGAGAGATAGATAGAGAGAAGAGAGAGAGAGACAGAGAGATAGAGAGAGAGAGAGATAGAGAGAGAGAGAGAGAGAGACAGAGAGATAGAGATAGAGAGAGAGAGAGATAGAGAGAAGAGAGAGACAGAGAGATAGAGAGAGATAGAGAGAGATAGAGAGAGAGAGATAGAGAGAAGAGAGAGAGAGAGAGAGAGAGAGAGAGAGAGAGAGAGACAGACAGAGAGAGAGAGAGAGAGAGAGAGAGAGAGAGAGAGACAGAGAGATAGAGAGAGAGAGATAGAGAGAGAGATAGAGAAGAGAGAGAGAGAGACAGAGAGATAGAGATAGAGAGAGAAGAGAGAGAGAGAGACAGAGAGATAGAGAGAGAGAGATAGAGAGAGAGAGAAGAGAGAGAGAGAGACAGAGAGATAGAGAGAGAAATATGAGAGTAAGAGACAGAGAAAGACACACAGAGAGAGAGACAGAGAGAGAGAGAGAGAGAAGGAACCGTACACCCATCACCTCCCAGTAACCGTACCCCCATCACCACCCAGTAACCATACCCCATCACCACCCAGTAACCGTACCCCCATCACCGCCCAGTAACCGTACCCCCATCACCGCCCAGTAACCGTACCCCCATCACCGCCCAGTAACCGTACCCCCATCACCGCCCAGTAACCGTACCCCCATCATCGCCCAGTAACCGTACCCCCATCACCACCCAGTAACCATACCCCATCACCACCCAGTAACCATACCCCCATCACCACCCAGTAACCATACCCCATCACCACCCAGTAACCGTACCCCCATCACCGCCCAGTAACCGGTACCCCCATCACCGCCCAGTAACCGTACCCCCATCACCGCCCAGTAACCGTACCCCCATCACCGCCCAGTAACCGTACCCCCATCACCGCCCAGTAACCGTACCCCCATCACCGCCCAGTAACCGTCACCGCCCATCACCCCCATCACCGCCCAGTAACCGTACCCCCATCACCGCCCAGTAACCGTACCCCCATCACCGCCCAGTAACCGTACCCCCATCATCGCCCAGTAACCGTACCCCCATCACCGCCCAGTAACCGTACCCCATAACCGCCCAGTAACCGTACCCCCATCACCACCCAGTAACCATACCCCATCACCACCCAGTAACCGTACCCCCATCACCGCCCAGTAACCGTACCCCCATCACCGCCCAGTAACCATACCTCCAGCAGGCATAGCTCCTGGACACAGTTATGCAGCAGCTCCAGGGCTCTCTGTGTCACCTCCCAGGGCCTCTGGAGGAAGATGAGCAGGGTACACTGACGACAGAACAGGTAGCTGCGTAACTCTAGCAGGCTAGCCTGCCCGCGTTGGATCCCATCTCTCTTTTCCATGTCTATGGGGCGCCTCAGGAGCAAGCCAGTCCAGCTCTTCACCGGGGAGCAGAAGGAACCCAGCCAGTTGGCCCCGTCTACAAACAGACGAGCAGAAAGACACAACTATATGCTGATTTTAATGTATTGAGTCGCTGACTTATAAAGCTTGAGTGATTTTGGGGCATTTTTTGGGGGGTATTTTATTAGGATCCCCATTGGCTACTCTTCCTGGGGTCCACACAACACATGAAACATGACATAATACAGGACATTAATAGACAAGAACAGCTCAAGGACAGAACTACACACAGCCTACATATCAATACATACACACCAACGATCTAGGTCAGATAGGAGAGAGGCGTTGTGCTGTGAGGTGTTGCTTGATCTATTTCTTGAAACCAGGTTTGCTGTTTTATTTCAGCAATATGAAATGGAAGGAAGTTCCATGCAATAAGGGCTCTATATAATACTGTATGCTTTCTTGAATTTGTTCTGGATTTGGGGACTGTGAAAAGACCCCTGGTGGCATGTCTGGTGGGGTAAGTGTGTGTGTCAGAGCTTTGTATAAGTTGACTATGCAAACAATTTGGGATTTTCAACACATTGATGTTTCTTACCAAAAGAAGTGATGCAGTCAGTCTCTCCTCAACACTTAGCTTTCTCCCCATTTTCGTGTTGGCCAATTGGTAGTTACAGTCTTGTCTCATCACTGCAACTCCCGTATGGACTCGGGAGAGGCGAAGGTCAAGAGCCGTGCGTCCTCCGAAACACGACCCAGCCGAGCCGCACTACTTCTTGACACAATGCCCACTTAACCCGGAAGCAAGTTGCATCAATGTGTCGGAGGAAAGACCGTACACCTGGCGACCGTGTCAGCGTGTATACGCCCGGCCCGCCACAGGAGTCGCTAGAGCGCGATGGGACAAGGACATCCTTGCCGGCAAAACCGGCAAGGCCAATTGTGGGTCTCCCGGTCGCCAATTGTGGGTCTCCCGGTCGCCAATTGTGGGTCTCCCGGTCGCCAATTGTGGGTCTCCCGGTCGCCAATTGTGGGTCTCCTGGTCGCCAATTGTGAGTCTCCCGGTCGCCAATTGTGAGTCTCCCGGTCGCCAATTGTGAGTCTCCCGGTCGCCAATTGTGGGTCTCCCGGTCGCCAATTGTGGGTCTCCCGGTCCCGGCCAGCTGTGACAGAGCCTGGACTCGAACCAGGATCTCTAGTGGCACAACCTTAGACCACTGCGCCACATGGGAGGTGGCTATATATTTATGTGGTCCTTTAGCTCAGTTGGTAAAGCATTCTGTTTGCAAAGCTAGGGTTGTGGGTTCGATTCCCGGGACCACTCGTCTGTAAAACGTATGCACGCATGACTATAAATTACTTTGGATTAAAGCGTCTGCTAAATGGCATATAATGTTATACAGTACCTTCGGAAAGTATTCAGACCCCTTGATTTTTCCACATTTGGTAACGTTACAGCCTTATATTAAAATGGATTAAAAACATGTTATCCTTGTCAATCTACACACACATTACCCCATTATGACAAAGCAAAAACAGGTTTTTAATTATTTTTGCTACACCCCCAAAGCATGATGCTGCCACCACCATGCTTCACCGTAGGGATGCTGCCACCACCATGCTTCACCGTAGGGATGGTTCCTCCACCATGCTTCACCGTAGGGATGCTGCCACCACCATGCTTCACCGTAGGGATGGTGCCTCCACCATGCTTCACCGTAGGGATGGTGCCAGATTTCCTCCAGACATGACACTTGGCATTCAGGCCAAAGAGTTCAATCTTGGTTTCATCAGGTAAGAGAATCTCGTTTCTCATGGTCGGAGAGTCTTTAGTTGTATTTTGGCAAACTCCAAGCGGGCTGTCATGTGCCTTTTACTGAGGAGTGGCTTCCGACTCTACCATAAAAGCCTGATTGGTGGAAAACTGCAGAGATGGTTGTGATAACCTTCCAGAAGGACATCTTCACAGAGGAACTCTAAAGTTCTGTCAGATTGACCATCGGGTACTTGGTCACCTCCATGACCAAGACCCTTCTCCCCCGATTGCTCAGTTTGGCCGGGCGGCCAGCTCTTGGAAGAGTCTTGGTGGTTCCAAACTTCTTCCATTTAAGAATGATGGAGGCCACTGTGTTCTTATGGAGAAAAAAAATCTGCATTTTTTGGTACCCTTCACAGATCTGTGCCTCGACACAATCCTGTCTCGGAGCTCTACAGACAATTCCTTTGACCTCATGGCTTGGTTTTTGCTATGACATTCATAGTCATCTGTGGGACCTTTATAAAGACAGGTGTGTGCCTTTCCAAATCATGACCAATCAATTGAATTTACCACTGGTGAACTCCAATCAAGTTGTAGAAACATCTCAAGCATGATCAATTGAAACAGGATGCACCTGAGCTCAATTTAAAGTCTCAGAGCAAAGGGTCTGAATACTTATGTAAATGTGATATCTGTTATTTGTTTTAATTTAAAAAAAAAAAAATCTAAAAACCTGATTTTGCTTTGTCATTATGGGGTATTGTGTGTAGACTGATGAGGGAGAAAAAAATACAATTTAATCCATTTTAGAATAAGGCTTTAACCTAACAAAATGTGGAAAAAGTCAAGGGGTCTGAATACTTTCCAAAGACACTTATTAGAACACCTATAAAGCTTGAGAGGGAGTGGCTATACATGTACCTCCAGCCCCGAAGTTGAGAACATACTGAGTGAAAAGGGCGTCCAGCTCGTCGTACTGTAGCAGAGCATCCTCAAACTGCTGTAGCATCTCAAACACAAAGGCCAACTCCTCCTGCACACAACAAAACACAGATACACATCACATGTGATTAAACATACAGTTCAGAAACTGATTAGTACACACACACACACACACACACACACACACACACACACACACACACACACACAACCATTCAAAAGCATCCCGGAGTCGCCTCTTCACTGTTGACGTTGAGACTGGTGTTTTGCGGGTACTATTTAACGAAGATGCCAGTTGCGGACTTGTGAGGTGTCTGTTTCTCAAACTAGACACTCTAATGTACTTGTCCTCTTGCTCAGTTGTACACCGGGGCCTCCCACTCATCTTTCTATTCTGGTTAGAGACAATTTACGCTGTTCTGTAAAGGGAGTAGTACACAGCGTTGTACCAGATATTCAGTTTCTTGGCAATGGACTAGCCTTCATTTCTCAGAACAAGAATAGACTGACGAGTTTCAGAAGAAAGTTATTTGTTTCTGGCCATTTTGAGCCTGTAATCGAACTCACAAATGCTGATGCTCCAGATACTCAACTAGTCTAAGGCCAGTTTTATTGCTTCTTTAATCAGGACAACAGTTTTCAGCTGAGCTAACAATTACAAAAGGGTTTTCTAATGGTCAACTAGCCTTTTAAAATGATAAACTTGGATTAGCTAACACAACGTGCTATTGGAAGACAGGAGTGATGGTTGCTGATAATGGGCCTCTGTACGCCTATGTAGATATTCCATAAAAAAAAAAATCGGCCATTTCCAGCTACAATAGTCATTACCAACATTAACAATGTCTACACCATATTTCTGATCAATTTGATGTTATTTTAATGGACAAAAAAAATGTGCTTTTCTTTCAAAAACAAGGACATTTCTAAGTGACTACAAACTTTTGAATGGTAGTGTATACACTATATATATATATATATATATATATATATATATATATATATATATATATAAACACACACACACATCCTCTTCTTCCTGTATAAAACCACAGATTCACCTGAGACACACAGACTGGCAGGTACAGACCTACCTGTACCATGAAGTAGTCACAGAAGCTCCAGCCGGGCTGATTGCGTTTCTCCCGGAGGGTGCGCATGTCCTCCTCGAAGCGTCCCAGGTTCTGAGTGAAGGACATCAGCAGTAGAGTCCTCAGCTTCAGCAGGAAGGCACTCCACGACTCCTGAGACCTGGACGAATTCTTTAGAGGGTCTGACAGAACTACACAACTAGGTGAGAAAGAGAGAGAAGGAGAGAAGGAAAGAGAGAGGAGAGAAGGAGAGAGAGAAGGAAAGCGAGAGGAGAGAGAGAAAGAGCAAATGAGAGACATTTGTATCTGATCTGTCAGAACAATTATTTCTTCTGGCTATTTGTGTTTCTCATTTCCAGCCTCCATTTTGTTTGTATCTTGTGTTGTAAAGTGTGTCCATTTTGTTTGTATCTTGTGTGTCTCACCGGTCATTCTGCTTGTTACAGAAGTCGTTGCGGATCTTGTCCACGAAGGAAGAGCGAGGCAGGATGTTGGTCTTGTTCTTCTTCTTGGCGTCGCTGGTCTCCACGACAACGATGACCCAGTCAGCTGACCCGTGGAGCCGCAGGTTGCCCTGCCACCTCATCATGTTGTCCCTGACTGACGCCTTGTACACCTCAGTGTCCTAGAGGGTTTATTGACAGTTCATTATTCATTCATTGGTTAGTCCTTTCTGAACCACTAATAATAATAATAATAATAATAATAACAATAATAATAATAACAATAATAATTATACCAACAAAAACAATAATAATAACAACAATAACAATACTAATAACAATAACGGCAATAATAATATCAACTATAATAATATTAACAATAACAACAATAATTATACCAACAAAAACAATAATAATAACAACAATAACAATACTAATAACAATAACGACAATAATAATATCAACAATAATAATAACAACCATTTGTTAATAATAACAATAGTAATAACACAAATATTAATAATTATGGTAATAACAGTAATAACAATAATAATTATAATAATGACATAACAATCATAATAATAACAAAAATAATTATAATAATCATAATAACAATAATAATATTAACAATAACAACAATAATAATACCAACAAAAACAATAACCAACAATAACAATACTAATAACAAAGACAATAATAAAAACAATAATAATTATAATAATGACATCATAAAAATCATAATAATAACAACAATAACAATAAAGGTATTTTTTGTTGGTTCACTGTTTCAGACAATCATAAAGTAACTCTCTCACATTACGAGTAAAAACAAAACAAACTGCTGTGTATCTCCAGTCCCTTTTCAGGGCATCAAATGCCAGGAAATAGTAATGGTGCAAACCTCTATAGGAGTCATTACTATCAAATGCCCTGGATGAATGACATGTATTATTTAATGAGTCCAACAGCCTTGATATACAAAAGTGCTTCTAAAACAACAAAAGGTTCTCTGCCATAGCTATCCGTCACGCACTGTTTCCCACGTCGGTCACGAGTCGCTGACTGGACTGCACTTCCTTAAAACAAGTGAACCGCCCTTTTAGTACATCAACAAACTTCTGTTTCCTCAGCGCTTTTCGACTGATCGCTCTTCTCTCCCTGAACAAACTGAGGGGCCAGCTAGGTTACACTCATTAGGAGGACAGAGACAGACAGTCACACAGTCACACAGACAGACAGACAGACAGACAGACAGACAGACAGACAGACAGACAGACAGACAGACAGACAGACAGACAGACAGACAGACAGACAGACAGACAGACAGACAGACAGACAGACAGACAGACAGACAGACAGAGAGACAGACAGACAGACAGACAGACAGACAGACAGACAGACAGACAGACAGACAGACAGACAGACAGACAGACAGACAGACAGAGAGACAGAGAGACAGACAGAGAGACAGAGAGACAGACAGAGAGACAGAGAGACGAGGAATAGAGGAATCCTCCTGAGACTAAATGCAAACAACATGTGAACCAGCTGGAATACACAACATGTAATGTGTTGTGTCTGTCTGCCATCCATCTGCTGCCTGCACTGAGAATAATACTGATTATCCACTCTGGAGCAAATCATCTACCGGTTATTTAATGGAGGGTAGAGTAGAATTTGTGTGTGTGTGTGTGTGTGTGTACACGTGTTCAAGTCCCCACAAGAATAGTAAACAAACGAGAATTTGACCACCTGGGGACATTTTGTTAGTCCCCACGAGGTCAAATACTATTTCTAGGGGGTTTAGGGTTAAGGTTAGAATTACATTAAGGGTTAGCAGCTGGGGTTAGTTTTAGGGTTATGCTGGGGTTAGTTTTAGGGTTAGGCTGGGGTTAGTTTTAGGGTTAGGCTGGGGTTAGTTTTAGGGTTAGGCAGGGGTTAGTTTTAGGGTTAGGCTGGGGTTAGTTTTAGGGTTATGCTGGGGTTAGTTTTAGGGTTAGGCTGGGGTTAGTTTTAGGGTTAGGCAGGGGTTAGTTTTAGGGTTAGGCTGGGGTTAGTTTTAGGGTTATGCTGGGGTTAGTTTTAGGGTTAGGCTGGGGGTTAGTTTTAGGGTTAGGCTGGGGTTAGTTTTAGGGTTAGGCTGGGGTTAGTTTTAGGGTTATGCTAGGGTTAGTTTTAGGGTTAGGCTGGGGTTAGTTTTAGGGTTAGGTTTAGGGTTAGTTTTAGGGTTATGTTTAGGGTTAGTTTTAGGGTTATGCTAGGGTTAGTTTTAGGGTTATGCTGGGGTTAGTTTTATGGTTAGGCTGGGGTTAGTTTTAGGGTTATGTTTTTGGGTTAGGGTGAAAGGGAAAATAGGATTTTGAATGGGACTGAATTGTGTGTCCCCACAAGGTTAGCGGTATAAGAATGTGTGTGTTTACAGTAAAACGGGCACAGCACCACGTACACAGCAGTCTGTCCAGTAGATATGGAGGAAGGGGAAAGTGAGGAGGGCTTTGTTTCCCTCTTTAGGGAGGAGTTCCTCTTTGAACTGGACAAAGTTGGCCTCTAAATGGATCATCTTTGGTGCTCGTCCATACGACCTAAGACAAAAATATATATATATATATATTATGGTATAGACATTCTATAAAGGAGTTTATACATTATAATGCTTATACACTGAGATGCTCTTATCTAGCATAGACCAGTAAGCCAACATTTAGTCGACAAAGTCATTCAACAGTTCCACAAAAAAAAAAAAAAAACTGTTTCAATTAGACCAATTAGTCCCTGGCACATCTTGTCAGCACTCACCTCCTCCACTCCATTGGTTCCCTGGGAAGCTGCTGGGCCAATGGGGTGTAGAGAGAAGTGAACAAGGCCTGGTCCCCAGCACCTGGTGGAGAAAGGGGGGAGATTAGGGAAGAGGAGGGAGGAAAGGAAGGAAGGAGGAAAGAGAGCGAGGGTAGGAGGAGAGAGAATGAGGAGAACAGAAAATCCCCTGATACTCAATAAGTACCTGTCAACACAGGATTATAAGTTCATTTAAAACAGCCAGTTGAACTTCAGGACTGTAATTGAATAGCCCTGCCCTATGATCCAGCTACACTCAATAAGCACTGCTGGCTATCACCCCTCTGTCCTAGTGGTGTTTCCAAACCCGTCCGCGGATGAAAAAAGCACAGGTTTTGAAGATACTGACATGACAGGCGGGTACCCCATCCCCCACCAGACTCCCACAACCAACCTTTTCCTGTGTGGTTAAAGGTTGATATATCAGGGAGTATCCCATCCCCCACCAGACTCCCAGAACCAACCTTTCTTTCCCTGTGTGATTATGAGAGACGGGGGGGAGCAACACCTGTTCAGAAATTTGATGCGGAGACAAATTCTGTCTCGGGTAAACAGCATTCTGTTGTTACCTTGACAACAGCAAAGCAAAGCCCACTGCTGGGCATTCAGGACTAAGAAACATAACAAGGCTTGACATAATGAAGCTGTGGGAATATTCTAATACACTGTGGTACACATGCACTGGAAGAATGTAGTATGTCCCATGTGAGGCTTCTATTTCTGCTGTTTTGTGTGTCTGTCACAGGCAAACAGCCATTGGACTTCAAATCTAATTGACCTTTCAATCATACAAGTGCTGCAAGGCTGCGCTGCACCATAAAGCTGAGACTTTGCCCTTGTGAATAGGGCTGTTCAGAGACCAACGCTGTATAGCTCTGCTAGTAAATCCTGTTGTTGCCTCTAATAGTAAAACTGCACACAGCCCTGGTATGGTCCCCCCCAGAGAGAAGAGCCCTGGTATGGTCCCCCCCAGAGAGAAGAGCCCTGGTATGCCCCCCCAGAGAGAAGAGCCCTGGTATGGTGCCCCCCAGAGAGAAGAGAATGGAAGCTCATTAAGGTTTTCTGGCTACAATGGAAATTTTATTTTTTATTTTACCTTTATTTAACTAGGCAAGTGAGTTAAGAACAAATTCTTATTTTCAATGACAGCCTAGGAACAGTGGGTTAACTGCCTGTTCAGGGGCAGAACGACAGATTTGAACTTGCAACCTGCAGGCTACTAGTCCAACACTCTAACCACTAGGCTACCCTGTCGCCTCTACACTCTAACCACTAGGCTACCCTGTCGCCTCTACACTCTAACCACTAGGCTACCCTGTCGCCTCTACACTCTAACCACTAGGCTACCCTGTCGCCTCTACACTCTAACCACTAGGCTACCCTGTCGCCCCTACACTCTAACCACTAGGCTACCCTGTCGCCTCTACACTCTAACCACTAGGCTACCCTGTCGCCTCTACACTCTAACCACTAGGCTACCCTGTCGCCTCTACACTCTAACCACTAGGCTACCCTGTCGCCTCTACTCTAACCACTAGGCTACCCTGTCGCCTCTACACTCTAACCACGAGGCTACCCTGTCGCCTCTACACTCTAACCACTAGGCTACCCTGCCGCCCCTAATGATGACAGATCTTATCAAGCATACCGGAGGTTATTCTACTTATATTTGAATCACTGACTTCCTCATCCATTCATCCCTCAAATGAAGTATAGGAAACCTATAGGATGCCAGTAGTATAGCCGACTAAACGCAATGATTTATGATGGAGATGTGCGGCGAATAGCGGACTAGAGCTCCGACGTCTCAGAAAATTACGTTTTTTAATCAAGAACGACTGATTTCATCACCCAGAAAATAGTCCGCAATTACACAAAACAAATCAGTCGTTTTTTATTAATCAGTCGTTTTTTAAACAACTTTAAGTGACACTAGTCACCGCACAATAAATTGCAGAGTTGAGTTTAATCGGCTACTAGAAGTATGGTATATTAAGCCCATAGGTTACCAACCCAGCCTGGTCACCTGTGATACAAGTCAGTGTTCGACGTACATTTGTTAGAAGGGCGTTGGGAGACTACGCGGAAACAGGATACTAGGGGCAACAGTGAGCGCTGTTACCTTAAAATGGGTTTCAGTTTTGCAAGGTCCTTGTGGACGGGGATAGTGGATGGGAGTCTTTGTCTGGCACCAAAGGTTGCATGTTTCGAATCCAGTGATAAAACAGAAATCTCAAAAACAACGTTCTAAGTCTATCCCAAAACCTTAACCATTTGGAGTTAATGCCTGACCTTACGATTTCAGAGTTAATGCCTGAAACTTAACCTTAAACATTTTGACATTTGAAACAACTTTGAAATGGGACATTTTTTTTTACCTAGTTCTGACGTGACTGTGAGAGCTTGTTGACCAGCCAGGGTGGTCCAGGGACAAGCAGGCCAGAGCTGTCAAGACCACCAATAGGGTCAAACCTTAAAATAACTTTTCTGAGAAGCTCACTTGAAAGGCCAACAGAGGAGTTTCTCCCAACACACACACTCAGTGGAGGAAAAAGTACCCGATTGTCATACTTGAGTAAAAAACAAAGATACCTTAATGACTCAAATAAAAGTGAAAGTCACCCAGTAAAATACCTGGAGTAAGTCTAAAAATTATTTCGTTTTAAATATACCTCAGTATTAAAAAGTAAATGTAATTGAAAAAATTAAAAGTAAAAGTATGAATCATTTCACATTGCTTTGAATGCAAACCCGACGCCATGATTTTCTAGTTAAAAAAAAACTTATTTACGGATAACCAGGGGCAGCTTCAACACTTCCATATAATTTACAAACGAAGCATTTGTTTAGTGAGTCCGCCAGATCAGAGGCAGTAGAGATGACCAGGGATGTACGTGGAGCTTTTTTCTGTCCTGCTAAGCATTCAAAAATGTAACAAGTACTTTTGAGTGACAGGGAAAATGTATGGAGTAAAAAAAGTACATTATTTTCCTTGGAAATGTAGTGACGTAAAAGTAGTGAAACCTATAAATAGTGAAGTACAGATAGCAACAAAAAAAAGCGACTTAAGTACTACTTTAAAGTATGTTTACACCACTGCTCACACTGTAGCCACTGTCTGTATATAGCCTGAAGACTCATTCATTTGTGTGGCCCCCGGCTAAGCCAGGTGTTATGTATCCAGTCTGAAGCAGGTGCATGATGACAGCAGGTTGATGAAACTGCATCGCGAGCTGTGGCGTAAGGAGAAGGACAGCACATATGATCTGTCTACATTAGCTGATATAGTAGCGTAGCCTAATGCATATCTCATCATAAAATGATAAGGAAAGAAACTGTGATTGAAGATGGGTCAATGAGCGTTATCAATTTGTCAAGCGGCGACGGTCACTGTCCTGCAAGAAATGGTGCTGACGTTAAAAAAAGCCAGCCCATTCTTTAAGGCCACTGATATGCGGCGGCAACTGGCTGCCTTGCCTGAGCTCAGTGTCAAACTCACAAACCTCGCTACAAATAGCTGCCCGGCTGAATAAAAAACGACTGCAACATCCCAGCAACAAAACACTCACATGTCACAATCGGCTTGTTCTCCATTGTGTAAATAATGGGCTTCTCCTCTTGAGGCTCCATCATGGATTCTGATAGTCAGTGATAGCCCCCCATGTCATGTAAAATTCCGGTTTGTTTTTAGTAAATGCTTATGCATGCAGACAGTCGTGGGGTGTAATCATTAGTCCAAACAGTTACAAAACAGTTGAGTTGAGCAACGAAAACGTTACTTTCAATTGGACACACTCAGGTAGGTCCATCCCCATTTCGTTCCGTTTTCTTCCGTTTAAGAAACGTTTTGCAACAGAATCGTAATGAATAAGCCACTGATGTATGGCTGGGGCTGCGTCCACTGGCCGTGTCCCGTGACACTTCCTGGAACACACCTTCACTCTACTACGTAGGGCCATGCGCAATTTAAAGGGAACGCCGCATAGAACGCTGCAGCAGCTGATGGCTCCCCTGGACCGCTCACTAAGTGAAAATGTATAAATGCCTAACAGAATCCGTTCTCATGTGGTGTTCCTAACTGGAAACAGACCGATCAATAAAATGTATGTTTTAAATAGATTTGTTCAAATATATGGATGTTTGATTACAATGACTATTCGGAATGACTGTTTTAAATAACTGTTGTAACATTTATGTAAAGTTATGATTGACAAGTAGGTGGCAGGTAGCCTAGCAGTTAAGCATGTTCGGACAGTAACTGAAAGGTCACAGGTTCAAATCTCCGAGCTGGCAATGTGGAAAAATCTGCCGTTCTGCCCTTGAGCATGGCAATTAACCCTCAATGACTACTGGTCCCTGGATGTTGATTATGGCAGTACCCCACAACTCTCTGATTCAGAGGGGTTGGGTTAAATGTGTTAGACACATTTCAGTTGAATGCTTTCAGGTGTGGAACTCACTAGCTATCCCCCCTTTGCTATGTCTATCGATTCATGTATAATAGAAAGTATTACCGGAGTGTCAAGTCTAGGACAAAAAGGCTTCTCAACAGTTTTTACCCCCAAGTCATAAGACTCCTGAACAGGTAATCAAATGGCTACCCGGATTAGTAGCGAGTCCACGTACCCAGACTCGCTACTGTTTTTCACTGTCGTTATTGTTGTTTTTATTTCTTTACTTACCTATTGTTCACCTAGTACCTTTTTTTGCACTATTGGTTAGAGCCTATAAGTAAGCAGTTCACTCAAAGGTCTACTACACCTGTTGTATTCGGTGCACGTGACAAATCAACTTTGATTTGATGTATTACTATCTGCTCCCCTTATCAAGGTAAAATGTCATCATGGTAACGTTGGTTAGCACTTTCCTGTCAAGGTTGATGTAGAAAGAGAACAGCTTCTTGTGGTATTACAATGCATTTGGAAAGTATTCAGACCCCTTGACTTTTTCCACATTTTGTTACGTTACAGCCTTATTCTAAAATTGATAATTCATTTTTTCCCCCTCATCAATCTACACACGACACCCCACAATGAAAGTGAAAACAGAAATTTTTGCAAATGTACAAATAATAAAATCCAGGCACAACCTTATTTACATAAGAATTCAGGCCCTTTGCTATGAGACTCGAAATTGAGCTCTGGTACATCCTGTTTCCATTGATCGTCCTTGAGATGTTTCTACAACTTGATTTGAGTCCACCTGTGGTAGATTCAATTGTTTGGACATGATTTGGAAAGGCACACACACCTGTCTATATAAGGTCCCACAGTTGACAGTGCATGACAGAGCCATTAGCCACGAGGTGAAAGGAATTCTCTGTAGAGCTCCGAGACAGGTTTGTGTCGGGGCACAGATCTGGGGAAGGGTACTAAAACATTTCTGCAGCGTTGAAGGTCACCAAGTAAACAGTGGCCTCAATCATTCTTAAATGGAAGACGTTTGGATGAGGTAGGATTAGCCAGTCTGGGCATGTCCCACGATGGAGGCAAACACCAGCATGGTGATCAGCAGGTCTGCCATCATAAACAGGTAGTCATGTCGCCCACAGTGGTGAAGATATGCACAGAGAACCAGAAGAAGTAGAAGTACTGGTGCCTCAACTAGGCGAATACAGGGTTGGAGATGTCGGGGTCGATCCAGCGTTCGGACCTGAAATCGATGTACAGGCCAGCCTTCCAGCATGAATATGTGTAGAGCATAAGCTTGGAGAGATGAGGCCAGGGGTGAGGCTCAACCTCTGGTGAGGATCAACCCCTGGTGAGGGTCAACCCCTGGTGAGGGTCAACTGCTTCCCGTGCACCTCCAGCCAAACGTGGCCATGGACTGAATAAAGACCAGAACCTCCTACTCTGACAGTGGGTTTTGACCAGAGGTGGTACCTCCTCTTGACAACACTTTGCTCCAATGCTTTGCTTCGCTTGAAATTTGAATAAAACTGAACCTTTTCGTCCGCTCCTCTAGCAGAGGTCTTACCGCTCAGCTTCCCACAATCCCCCTCACGTTTCTCTGCGTGCCCTCATTGGAAATGAATGGGGGTAGAACTTCTCCTGCCGTTTCCTCAACAGGAAGCGTGCTCCAGGAAACCTGCAGGGGGAAGCACAACACAGATACAGTCTTGGTCAGAGTAGTTCATATCCAGAGAAATATAAATAGAACATTTCGTTACTGAGCCTTGGAGTCATCATAAAAGAAAAGCCAACTCTCTCTCCCAGGTCATTGACTCTCCACAATATATATTTTCACGTGTTTTTAAATGCATTAACAAATCAAGTCAAATCAAATGTATTTATATAGCCCTTCGTACATCAGCTGATATCTCAAAGTGCTGTACGGAAACACAGCCTAAAACCCCAAACAGCAAGCAATGCAGGTGTAGAAGCACGGTGGCTAGGAAAAACTCCCTAGAAAGGCCAAAACCTATCAAGCACAAAGGATTATTTCCAACCCACCACTGGTACACACACACACACACACAAACACACAAACAGGTTCCACCTGTTAAAAAAAAAAATCTAAATTTGACAATGGTACCAGCCATATACAGTGTTAAACAAAAATACACACTGTCTCCAGAAAGTATTCACACCCCTTGACTTGTTCCACTTGTTCTTGTGTTAAAGCCTGTGTCACTGATCGACACACAATACCCCACAATTTGAAAGTGGAATTTTGTTTACAAATGATTTAAAAAATGTAAAGCTGAAAATGTTTCGAGTGAATATGTATTCAAGCCTTTTGTTATGTCAAGCCTAAATAACATCAGGAGTAAACATGTGCTTAACAAGTCACATAATAAATTGCATGGACTCACTCGGTATGCAAAAAAAGTGTTTAACATGATTTGTGAAGTATTATCTCATCTCTGTACCCCAAACATACAATTATCTGTGAAATAATCGGTCAGAGAAGTAGCCGAGTGTAAGCCACAGTGCCATGTACGATTCATCTATTTGCAGGGAATCATGTCTCGTTAAAATACTGTTAAATAACATATCAAATAACTACAAAATTAACATTTCAATTGGTTTAAAAAAAGAATTGGTCTATTGAGGTTGTCTATTTATTGTTCTGTTTATTATCTTTCCAATCAAAACACAATTTATTTCATGTGCACAAGGTCTCAACATGTTTTACACAAAGAAGAAAAACACAAAAAATAAACAACAGAAGTCAAGAACAGAGAAACAGTACATTGACACGAAGCGAACACCTTGGAATGGATAACCGGCCAGCCATAGGCTACATTTGATGTAAGCATATGCAGATGAAGAGAACCCAGATGTAGAAGATGGGAAAGGTCATGACCTGTAGCCATCCATAATAAAACTCCTCTGATGGGTCAACCACCAACTCCTCCTCTGTTCCTCTGGTGATGTAGAGATGAATCCAGGACCTGCAGTGCCTAGCGCCACTCCTATTCCCCAGGCGCTCTCTTTTGATGACTTCTGTAACCGTAACCACCAACTCCCTCCAGCCGACTAGGAGATGGAGAGAAAGAGAAATGGATGAGAGAAAGGGATGGATGAAAATCTAATTAAATCAAAGTGTATTGGCCACGTACACAGTTTAGCAGGTGCAGAGAAATTGTGTTACTAGCTCCTAACAGTTCAGTAAAGGAGTACAATACACAGCAATATCAATGTAGAGCCGGAAAATCATCTATGCTCTCATAGGCCCTTTTCCAGTAACCCAACACACTGATGTCACGTACATCATTTAGTTCTCCCTCCCCTCTCTAGAGACAATATCTCTCATCATCTCTCATCATTACTCAATGCCTGGGTTTACCTCCAATGTACTCACATCCTACTCTACCTTTGTCTGTACATTATGCCTTGAATCTATTCTCTCATGCCCAGAAACCTGCTCCTTTTACTATCTGCTCTGAACGCACTAAACGATCATTCCTGTTAGCCTTTAGCCGTACCCTCATCCTACTCCTCCTCTGTTCCTCTACAGGCTCTAACCAATAGTGCAAATAAAGGTGTTAGGTGAACAATAGGTGGGTAAAGAAATAAAACAAGGCAATAAGTTTGTTTTATTAACTGCTTTAGCATACTCTGCCAACCCGGATGTCCTAGCCGTGTTCGAATCCTGGCTTAGGAAGACCACCAAAAACCCTGAAATTTCCATTCCTAACTATAACATTTTCCGACAAGATAGAACTGCCAAAGGGGGAGGAGTTGCAATCTACTGCAGAGATAGCTTGCAGAGTTATGTCTTACTATCCAGGTCTGTACCCAAACAATTTGAGCTTCTACTTTTAAAATCCACCTTTCCAGAAACAAGTCTCTCATCGTTGCCGCTTTCTATAGCCCACCTACTGCCCCCAGCTGTGCCCTGGACACCATATGTGAATTGATTGCCCACCATCTATCTTCAGAGCTGGTGCTGCTAGGTGACCTAAACTGTGACATGCTTAACACCCCGGCCATCCTACAATCTAAGCTTGATGCCCTCAAACTCACACAAATTATCAATGAACCCACCAGGTACAACCCCAAATACGTAAATTCTGGCACCCTCATAAATATCATCCTAACCAACTTGCCCTCTAAATACTCCTCTGCTGTCTTCAACCAGGATCTCAGCGATCACTGCCTCATTGCCTGCGTCCGTAATAGGTCTGTGGTCAAACGACCACCCCTCATCAATGTCAAATGCTCCCTAAAACACTTCAGCGAGCAGGCCTTTCTAATCGACCTGGCCTGGGTATCCTGGAAGGATATCGACCTCGTCCCGTCAGTAGAAGATGCCTGGTTATTCTTTAAAAGTGCCTTCCTCACCATCTTAAATAAGCATGCCCCATTCAAAACTGTAGAACTAAGAACAGATATAGCCCTTGGTTCTCTCCAGACCTGACTGCCCTTGACCAAAACAAAAACATCCTGTGGCTTTCTGCATTAGCATCGAACAGCCCCTGTGATATGTAACTTTTCAGGGAAGTCAGGAATTAATATACACAGGCAGTTAGGAATGCTAAGGCTAGCTTTTTCAAGCAGAAATTTGCATCCTGTAGCACAAACTCAAAAAAGTTCTGGGAGCTGTAAAGTCCATGGAGAATAAGAGCACCTCCTCCCAGCTGCCCACTGCACTGAGGCTAGGAAACACAGTCACCAAAATAAATGAGAATTTCAATAAGCATTTTCTACGTCTGACCATGCTTTCCACCTGGCTACCCCTACCCCGATCAACAGCCCTCCACCCCCCACAGCAACTCGCACAAGCTTCTCCATTTCTCCTTCACCCAAATCCAGATAGTTGATGTTCTGAAAGAGCTGTAAAATCTGGAACCCTACAAATCAGCCGGCCTAGACAATCTGGACCCTCTCTTTCTAAAATGATCTGCCGAAATTGTTGCAACCCCTATTACTAGCCTGTTCAACCTCTTTTTCGTATTGTCTGAGATTCCTATTGGTTGGAAAGCTGCCGCAGTCATTCCCCTCTTCAAAGGGGGAGACACTCTAGACCCAAACTGCTACAGACCTATATCTATTCTACCCTGCCTGTCTAAAGTCTTCGAAAGCCAAGTTAACAAACAGATTACTGACCATTTCGAATCCCACCGTACCTTCTCCGTATGCAAATATGGTTTCAGAGCTGGTCATCGGTGCACCTTAGCCACGCTCAAGGTCCTAAACGATATCATAACCGCCATCGATAAGAGACATTACTGTGCAGCCGTATTCATCGACCTGGCTAAGGCTTTCGACTTTGTCAATCACAACATTGGTATTTGTAAGTCGCTCTGGATAAGAGCGTCTGCTAAATGACTTAAATGTAATGTAATGTTATTGGCAGACCCAACAGCCTTGGTTTCTCAAATGATTGCCTCGCCTGGTTCACCAACTACTTCTCTGATAGAGTTCAGTGTGTCAAATCGGAGGGTCTGCTGTCCGGACCTCTGGCAGTCTCTATGGGAGTGCCACAGGGTTAAATTCTCGGGCCGACTCTCTTCTCTGTATACATCAATGATGTCACTCTTGCTGCTTGTGATCTTTGATCCACCTCTACGCAGACGACACCATTCTGTATACCTCTGGCCCTTCTTTGGACACTGTGTTAACCAACCTCCAGACGAGCTTCAATGCCATACAACTCTCCTTCCGTGGCCTCCAACTGCTCTTAAATGCAAGTAAAACTAAATGCATGCTCTTCAACCGATCGCTGCCCGCACATGCCTGCCTGTCCAGCATCACTGCTCTGGACAGTTCTGTCTGTAAACTGTAAACTCTCCTTCCAGACTCACATTAAACATCTCCAATCCAAAATTAAATCTAGAATCGGCTTCCTATTTTGCAACAAAGCATCCTTCACTCATGCTGCCAAACATACCCTCGTAAAACTGACCATCCTATCGATCCTCGACTTTGGCGATGTCATTTACAAAATAGCCTCCAACACTCAACAATTTGGATGCAGTCTATCAGAGTGCCATCCGTTTTGTCACCAAAGCCCCATATACTACCCACCACTGCGACCTGTACGCTCTCGTTGGCTGGCCCTCGCTTCATACTCGGTGCAAACCAGTGGCTTCAGGTCATCTACAAGTCTCTGCTAGGTAAAGCCTCGCCTTATCTCAGCTCACTGGTCACCATAGCAGCACCCACCCGTAGCACACGCTCCAGCAGGTATATCTCACTGGTCATCCCCAAAGCCAATTCTTCCTTTGGTCGCCTCTCCTTCCCGTTCTCTGCTGCCAATGACTGGAACGAACTGTAAAAATCACTAAAGCTGGAGACTCTTATCTCCCTCACCAGCTGTCAGAGCAGCTCACAGATCACTGCACCTGTACATACCCCATCTGTAAAAAGCCCAACCAACTACCTCATCCCCATACTGTATTTTTATTTTTTTATCTTGCTCCTTTGCACCCCAGTATCTCTACTTGCACTATCATATGTGCATATGTATGTGTATGTATATATATATATATATATTTATATATATATGTGTATGTATGTGTATATATATATACCCTTCTATATTGTACACCGTTTACCACCATAATTTGCAAATAAATTCATTAAAAATCCTATAATGTGATTTTCTGGATTTAAACATTTTTTTTGTCTGTCATAGTTGAAGTGTACCTATGATGAAAATTACAGGCCTCTCTCATCTTTTTAAGTGGGAGAACTTGCACAATTGGTGGCTGACTAAATACTTTTTTGCCCCACTGGATACTCTGCACATCTACCATTCCAGTGTTCAATTGCTATATTGTAATTACTTCGTCACCATGGCCTAATTATTGCCTTACCTCCCTTATCTTAACTCATTTGCACGCACCGTATATAGACTTTTTCTACTGTATTATTGACTGTATATTTGTTTATTCCATGTGTAACTCTGTGTTGTTGTATGTGTCGAACTGCTTTGCTTTATCTTGGCCAGGTCGCAGTTGCAAATGAGAACTTGTTCTCAACTAGCCTACCTGGTTAAATAAAGGTAAACATTTTAAAACACACCTGTTGATCATGCTGGTCTGTCTCCATGGAGGGGAGCAGGTGACTCTCCAACCAGACAGCAGTCTCCAGGGACCAACTAGTGCTATCCTGCAGCAAATACAAAACAATTATGACTGCATTGATATCTTAGTTCATTTGATGGGGCCTAAACTATAAAACAATCAAACCAAGAAAGTTGTAGAAAATGGTTGTGTTAATTGAGCTAAATTATAATATTGTAATGAAACGGCAGGGAGCAGGTCTCGAACCCTCCGCTTTCTAGCCCGAAGTCTGGAGGGGTATCGACTGTGCCGTAACTGCAAGCTCCAGCGGTAAAGTCGATATCCGCATTTATAAACCCAGGGTCGTTAAAGTATATTCTATAATCCTCCTCTGTATAACCCTCACTCACCCACACAATCTGACACATTTATACGGATCTATGCAGCTCCAACATGACTATTATGCGTTAGGAAATGTATTTTGTCCCACACACACACACACACACACACACACACACACACACACACACACACACACACACACACACACACACACACACACACACACACACACACGACAGGTTAAAAAAAATGTGCACGACTGACTTTCACACAGGACGTTCCCTTTCAAGGGCGGCGGAGAAGAGTACCGGGATGTGGCGGCGAATCCGTGGTAGCGGTTTGTGAAAACGTCATAGCGTCCTTTGCGTGTGGGTGTGTGTCTGTGACAGAGGAAGATGGCAACGGAAAAAAGAAGAGAGAATGATTGTGAAATCAGAAAATGCTTTGTTGTTGTCTAAAAAGGAGTCATCTATGCGACAAAGGGATACATTTTTTTAGGCGATCTTGTTTGCGTTCGTGTGTAGTTTTGTTGTTGTTTGTTTTTGTAATGTTGGCTCCATTTTTACAGTGTACACCCTGATTGACTGACAGTGGAATTGCCCGTATAGCCACCGTTAGCATTTTGGCTAACTAGCAAGCTAAGTTGTTTCGTGGAAATCACTGCGTGAGTATCTGCCTGTTCAACTGAAATATGTTTCATAATTTGCCTTTTTTTCTTTTACTTGCTAACGTTATGTAGCTATTTAGCTTTCAGCTAAGTCTGAAAGTAGGAAGGAGACATCTCTATATTTAACTAGTTAGCTATAATATCTGACACACAGCAGCATTTATCTGGCTGACAGTTGCTACGTGATATGTTATGCTCATCAACAGTTTTTATATGAACGTTTAGGCGTTGTTTTACTTGGCTAGCTAGCCAACACATTTTTCCCCAAATTGTTGTAATTGTTAACGTTTAATAAGTCATATGCTGAAACTAGCTAGCTTTTTTTGTTGTTGAATACTCATAAATTATAAACGACTAAACGTTGTTTAACAATGAATGTTATTTGGTTATAATTCAACCTGATCTCATAGACTAGACGTAACGTAGTACATGTTTACATCTGAGTGGATGAAATTAGTGTTATGTTATGTTTGGATAAGGTTACATAAGACACAGATATTTTTTTGACTTAAGTCAACAATTTTAAAATATGTAACCTTTTTGTAGAGTTTGCAAAACATCATACACATTGTAATTCGTAACATATATGAAATGGATGATGGATATAAACAAAATAATACATGCCATACCAAAAAAAGTAACATTATACTAAATGGAGTGTCCTGTCTTTACGTAAGAAATAATTAAGCATTAAGGCACACGGGTGTGTGGTATATGGCCTATTTAACACGACTAAGAGCTGTTCTTATTCACGACGCAACACTGAGTGCCTGGATACAGCCCTTAGCTGTGGTATATTGGTCATATACCAGGTGCCTTATTGATATTATAAACTGGTTACCAATGTCATTAGAACAATAACAAAACACTTTTTTTGTCATGCCCGTGGTATACTGTCTGATATGGTCTCGGACCATCCACGCCTTGTGGTTAGAGCGTTGGGCCAGTAACCGAAAGGTTGTTAGATCGAATCCCCGAGCTGACAAGGTAACAATCGGTTGTTCTGCCCCTGAACAAGGCACTGTTCCCCGCTAGGCTGTCATTGAAAATAAGAATTTGTTCTTAAGTGACTCACCTAGTTAAATAAAGGTTCAATTAAAACAATTATAAGCTCTATGGAAAATAATGGAAGGTGTGCGCATTAGCGATAACCTTACACAGACTTACATCAGTTTCCAGAAATAGATTTACATAGAGCCCCAAGTTAATTATGTCACAGTTATAATTGAACACATTTGCCTCTAGAAATGTGTTAAACATTCACTGAAGTCACTAGCAAGTTTACTAGATTGCTACAGGATCTGGCTCTGACTGTAATTCCTCAGCATTGTCATGTTGGTCTTGAGAACATTTGAAACATGACTGAGCTTTCCAGGTCAGGAGGTTTTTGAGATGGACTTGACATGCTTGCCACTCAATAATGTATCATACGGGCACATGTCCCGTGGCCAGGCCAGCGGCGAGAGAGGGAGACCTTTTCCTTACACGATGTGCACAGCTTTTGACCAGAATCTTGTGGGCCCTGTTCAAAAGTAGTTCCATTTAGGGTTCCATTTCAGACGCAGATACAGTGTTCAGTAAACATGACTGTGGTCAGTTAGCTTCTCTTGGAAAAATGTTTTCCCTACCTCTACATTCTGTCCTCTACATTCTGTCTGTCCTCTACATTCTGTCTGTCCTCTACATTCTGTCTGTCCTCTACATTCTGTCCTCTACATTCTGTCCTCTACATTCTGTCCTCTACATTCTGCCCTCTACATTCTGCCCTCTACATTCTGCCCTCTACATTCTGCCCTCTACATTCTGTCCTCTACATTCTGTCCTCTACATTCTGTCCTCCACATCCTGTCCTCTACATCCTGTCCTCTACATCCTGTCCTCTACATTCTGTCCTCTACATTCTGTCCTCTACATCCTGTCCTCTACATTCTGTCCTCTACATTCTGTCCTCTACATTCTGTCCTCTACATTCTGTCCTCTACATTCAGTCCTCTACATCCTGTCCTCTACATTCTGTCCTCTACATTCTGTCCTCTATCTGGCCATTGGTGAGGGATAGGTGCTCAAACGTACCTTTTTCAGTAGTGATGTGCGCTTTTTAAAAATGATCCTGTTTTAGCTTTGTGTCAGTTATTTAAATAAATAATCAAGGTTTACGGTTTAGATGATTCTTTTTAAAATCACTTGGCATTGAGTGGGTTGAATACTGTAACAACAAAGGATAAAACAATACATCCAATGATCCAATGATGGTAGTAACTGCTCATCACTTATCAACTATTTTATTCACTTTACTTTGATAAAATATTTTAGTTGTGTTTATTCAATTTGATTTTACTTTATTATTTATTTCCAAGTCATATCATCTCTATAGAGCTGCTGCCTATGCTTTCTGACTAAATTACTTTTTAGTAGTTCTTCAAAGGTAAATAAGGCATACTTTTATGAGTGCTGAATACCAATTATCAATCACTTAGAGCATGTACAGTTGAAGTCGGAAGTTTACATACACTTAAGTCGGAGTCCATTAAAACTCGTTTTTCAATCACTCCACAAAGGTCTTGTTAACAGGCCTTGAAATACATCCACAGGTACACCTCCAATTGACTCATGTAATGTCAATTAGCCTATCAGAAGCTTCTAAAGCCATGACATAATTTTCTGTAATTTTCCAAGCTGTTTAAAGGCACAGTCAACTTAGTATATGTAAACTTCTGACCCACTGGAATTGTGATACAGTGAAAATAATCTGTCTGGAAACAATTGTTGGAAAAATTACTTGTGTCATGCACAAAGTAGATGTCCTAACCGACTTGCCAAAACTATAGTTTGTTAACAAGACATTTGTGGAGTGTTTGAAACATTTAGGCTGGAGTCATTAAAACTAGTTTATGTAAACTTCTGACTTCAACTGTATACGAGAATGCTGTTCATTGACTCAGCGTTTCCACACCATAGTGACCACAGAGCTCATCACTAAGCAATGGATTCTGGGACTGAACACCTCCCTCTGCAACTGGATCCTGGTCTTCCTGATGGGCTGCCCCCAGGTGGTAAGGATAGGCAACAACACATATGGGCGCTAGGCAATCCTCAACACTGGGGCCCCTCAGGGGTGCGTGGTTAGTCCCCTTCCGTATTCCCTGTTCACCCACTACTGCGTGGCCAAGCATGACTACAACACCATCATTAAGTTTGCTGACGACACAACGGTGGTAGGCCTAATCACCGACAGTGATGAGACAGCCTATAGAGAGAAGGTCGGAGACCTGGCAGTGTGGTGCCAGGACAACAACCTGAAAAGAGACTGAAAAGATTTGGCATGGGTCCCCCAGATCCTCAATGTTCTACAGTTGCACCATTGAGAGCATCCTGACCGGTGTCTGGTGGAAAGCAGACTGAACCGGGATTTCCTCTCGGATTTTACCTGTGGTTTGTTCCAATCAGTTTTTTTTTTATCCTGAAAAACTCCCCAGTCCTTATGACGACAATCATACCCATAACATGATTCAGCCACCACTATGGAGAGTGGTACTCATTAATGTGTTGTATTGCATTTGCCCCATACTCATTAGGGGCTAACGATTGGATTAGAACTAGCCGCTCTCATTTCCCCAGACACCTGCACTGCTCTGTTTCACCACACTCAGTCATTCGTATCAGGGCATAAGTTTCCTCTTCTCCAAAGATAGTGTATGAATCTGTAGCTAGTCATCGTCGTTCAAACTAGTAATTTCCTGTCGACTGAGGTCATATGGTTGTTTTTATTGTCTAATTGGCGTTGTTCAGTAGGCCTACTTTGTCTGTCCGTATAATTATTCCATTGACGTCTGTCGTGAGCTTTGCTATTATTATGTATTCTTGCCCAGTCATGTTTTACTGAGCGACAGATCATTATGGGGTGAAAAAAAGACATGTAGGTCGTTTCTTTTGATTTTACAAATGTGGCGTAAGTGTCGGCAGAGAAGCTTTGGAGAGGAGCAAAGTGAAACAATATGGAGCAAGAAAATTAGCCTAGCTTCTAAATCTGTGTCTGGAATATATGCAGACAGTAGTAGCCAGCCATGCAAGGGGCCTATGTATTTGTCTATTCCGTTGATAATTGAATAAGGCTAAGTAAAGTAATCATGTGCATTTTCATCTCTCGGGTTCATTTTAACAATGTGTCCTGAGTGAATGAACACAATGAATGATGTGCTCTGAGACGCGGCCTAAGTAATGGTACACTAACGCTCACTCCAGGCTTTACCTGCATTTACCTGCATTCTCATCGCCAGTCAATCCAATTACCAGTATCAGGTTTGATAAAACGTATACGATTACGACCAGATCGGCACGCCCGGTGGCCATAACATGATGCAGCCACCACTCGGTTTGTCAATATGGAGAGTGATACTCTGTAATGTGTTGTGTTGTAAATATGGAGAGTGGTACTCAGTAATGTGTTGTAAATATGGAGAGTGGTACTCTGTAATGTGTTGTATTGTAAATATGGAAAGTGGTACTCAGTAATGTGTTGTAAATATGGAGAGTGGTACTCAGTAATGTGTTGTATTGTAAATATGGAAAGTGGTACTCAGTAATGTGTTGTAAATATGGAGAGTGGTACTCAGTAATGTGTTGTAAATATGGAGAGTGATACTCAGTAATGTGTTGTATTGTAAATATGGAGAGTGATACTCAGTAATGTGTTGTGTTGTCAATATGGAGAGTGGTACTCAGTAATGTGTTGTATATATGGAGAGCGGTACTCAGTAATGTATTGTAAATATGGAGAGTGGTACTCAGTAATGTGTTGTATATATGGAGAGCGATACTCAGTAATGTGTTGTGTTGTATATATGGAGAGCGGTACTCAGTAATGTGTTGTAAATATGGAGAGCGGTACTCAGTAATGTGTTGCATTGTATATATGGAGAGTGGTACTCAGTAATGTGTTGTAAATATGGAGAGCGGTACTCAGTAATGTGTTGTATTGTATATATGGAGAGTGGTACTCAGTAATGTGTTGTAAATATGGAGAGTGGTACTCAGTAATGTGTTGTATATATGGAGAGCGGTACTCAGTAATGTGTTGTATATATGGAGAGTGGTACTCAGTAATGTATTGTAAATATGGAGAGCGGTACTCAGTAATGTGTTGTAAATATGGAGAGTGGTACTCAGTAATGTGTTGTAAATATGGAGAGTGGTACTCAGTAATGTGTTGTAAATATGGAGAGTGGTACTCAGTAATGTATTGTCAATATGGAGAGTGGTACTCAGTAATGTATTGTCAATATGGAGAGTGGTACTCAGTAATGTATTGTCAATATGGAGAGTGGTACTCAGTAATGTGTTGTAAATATGGAGAGTGGTACTCAGTAATGTGTTGTAAATATGGAGAGTGGTACTCAGTAATGTATTGTCAATATGGAGTGTGCTATTCAAAGGGCTATTCAATGTCTGCTTCTTACATTTTTTTTACTCTTCTACTAATATGTGCCCTTCTTTGTGAGGCTTTGGAAAACCTCCCTGGTCTTTGTGGTTGAATCTGTGTTTGAAATTCACTGCTCGACTGAATGACCTTACAGATAATTGTATGTGTGTGGGGCACAGAGAGAAGGTAGTCATTCAAAAACCATGTTAAACACTATTATTGCACACAGTGAGTCCATGCAACTTATTATGTGACTAGTTAAAGCACGTGTTTACTCCTGAACATATTTAGGCTCCTTGTCATAAAGTGCTTGAGATTTTATTGACTTATTGACATTTCAGCATTTGTTAAACAGAAACATAATGAAAAACATAATTCCACTTTGACTTGGGAGAATGTGTGTGTAGGCCTGTGACACATCTCAATTTAAACCATTTTTAAATTCGGACTGTAACAGAGTCAGCTGCTGTTGAACATGTTTCATCTAAACTGCTCCCTAGGTTTGAGGGTCAGCTGCTGTTGAATGTGTTTCATCTCAACTGCTCCCTAGGTTTGAGGGTCAGCTGCTGTTGAATGTGTTTCACCTCAACTGCTCCCTAGGTTTGAGGGTCAGCTGCTGTTGAATGTGTTTCACCTCAACTGCTCCCTAGGTTTGAGAGTCAGCTGCTGTTGAATGTGTTTCACCTCAACTGCTCCCTAGGTTTGAGGGTCAGCTGCTGTTGAATGTGTTTCACCTAAACTGCTCCCTAGGTTTGAGAGTCAGCTGCTGTTGAACATGTTTCACCTAAACTGCTCCCTAGGTTTGAGGGTCAGCCGGTGCCAAAAAGCCTCACTGTGCTCATGTAGGCTATAACATTTCTCACTTCTGCTCTGTCGGTCAGTGTGAACAGAAAGGTTTAGTTCTGTTCACGTATTGATGACCTCTGTCTTACTGATGACCTCTGTCTTACTGATGACCTCTGTCCTACTGGGATACATTTTATTTGCTGTCTCATCCCTCTATTGTTACTAGCATTGGAATCTGAGCAGCTGAACTTTGAACTTACCGACATTTTACGCCACTGAGGAATGTAACCTGAAAAATGAAATCCCCTTTTGATTGTAACCGTTTTATATAGTTCTTCTTCTCTTATTTACCGACGTTAGGCCAGGGATCGAAAGGTTCACTTGATGGTTTTTATGTCTGAAATGTTGATCCTTTAGCTTAGCTGTATCAGGGTTTTAGTTAGCTGGTGATATCTGGCTTACATTTTTTTGAGAGGGGGGGACCATGATTTAAAAAGCTACTGTTTTTTATTTCTCAACTGGTAATTGATGCGCGCTTCCAAATTGATTCGCCATTCAAATGCATAGGCAACGGAGGTAGTATGCATTTTGTAAACGTATAGCTACTTCATAGTTTGAAACCTGAATGTTTTACTATATATATATTAGGAGGCATGTTTTAGCCCGCAGCATACCACCCTGCATACCACCCTGCATACCACCCAGCATACCACCCTGCATCCCACGGCTGGCTCGCTTCTGAAGCTAAGCAGGGTTGGTCCTGGTCAGTCCCTGGATGGGAGATCAGATGCTGCTGGAAGTGGTGTTGGAGGGCCAGTAGGAGGGCCAGTAGCACTCTTTCCTCTGGTCTAAAAAAAATATCCCAATGCCCCTACACAGGGGACACTGCCCTGTGTAGGGTGCCGTCTTTCGGGGGGGACGTTAAATGGGTGTCCTGACTCTCTGAGGTCATTAAAGATCCCATGGCACTTATCGTAAGATTAGGGGTGTTAACCCCGGTTTCCTGGCTTAGCTGTCCAAGCTGTCCCTCAAACCATCACGGTCACCTAATCATCCCCAGTTTACAATTGGCTCATTCATCCCCCTCCTCTCCCCTGTAACTATTCCCCAGGTTGTTGCTGCAAATGAGAATGTGTTCTCAGTCAACTTATCTGGTAAAATAACAGATAAATAAAATAAAAAATATGACTTTGCGATTGAAACCAGTATTGCTCTCATGTTCTATTGGTTTTCCAACCGTCTTTATCCGGTATCCAAACGAACATTCACACGTAGCTGCGCTAATAATGTTAAACTAGTATTTTTATTTTTTTTAATCAACATTTCTGACCTCCTTGTTTATTTTGTTTTATGTACCCTAGGCTTACTGGTTGTAGGGATTTGAGATCTTTAGTCCCACACCTTCTTTGTCGACAAGCTGACTAATAGAATAATAAGTCAACGCTGCTACTATGAGACAGTAGTAGATTGACAGGCTCATAGACGTTGGGTCCGTAAGGCTAAGGGGGAATGCTAAGCTTTCCCTAAGTAAATTATGGAAATGATAAATGATATAGCCTAATTAGCCGTCTCCTGTGTCTACAGAAATAAATACAATGTGTTGAGCTTCCCCTAGCCTTAAAACATGTTGCACATTATTTGATTAAAGTGTTATCTTCAGGATTCCCAGCCCACGTGGGCTTTGTTACAGTTTATTTGCTTTAGCAAATAAATAAATACACACACACACACACAGTGACTTTGGAAAGTATTTAGATCCCTTGACTTTACCACATTTTGTTTCGTTACAGCCTTATTCTAAAATGAATTAAATAGCTTTTCTCCCCCTCATCAATCTACACACAGAATGACAAAGCAGAAAGCACATTGGGCAGTGATTACAGCCTTGAGTCATGCATATGATGCTAAAAGCTTGTCACACCTGTATTTGGGGAGTTTCTCCCATTCTTCTGTGCAGATCCCCTCATGCTCTGTCGCTGCACAGCTATTTTCAGGTCTCTCCAGAGATGTTCGATCGGGTTCAAGTCCGGGCTCTGGCTGGGCCACTCAAGGACATTTCAGAGACATATCCCGAAGCCACTCCTGCAATGTCTTGGCTGTGTACTTAGGGTCATTGTCTTGTTGGAAGGTGAACCCCTGAGGCACTGAGAGCTCTAGAGCAGTTTTTCATCAAGGATCTCTCTGTACTTTGCTCCGTTCATCTTTCCCTCGATCCTGACTAGTCTCCCGGTCCCTGTTGCTGAGAAACATCCCCACAGCATGATGCTGCCACCACCATGCTTCACCGTAGGGATGGTGCCAGGTTTCCTCCAGATGTGATGCTTGGCATTTAGGCTGAAGCGTTCAATCTTGGTTTCATCAGACCAGAGAATCATGTTTCTCATGGTCTGAGAGTCCTTTTGGCAAACTCCAAGCAGGCTGTCATGTGCCTTTTACTGAGGAGAGACTTCCATCTGGCCAATCTACCATAAAGGCCTGATTGATGGAGTGCTGCAGAGATGGTTGCGCTTTCCAAATGAAGATGAAATATTGCTTTTGCCTTGGCTGGGCTCCTACTTTTTACTTAGTCACTTAGTCACAACTCAGCAATCCTCTGGTGTTTGCCGCACTGGCTGTCCAAATTGCAGGCCCTTCCGAATGTAGGAGAATGTGATTTAATTTTTTAAAAAATTCACAATTGATTTTATTTTAAGAATCTAATGATCGCATGATTTGGCCACAGAGGATCTGGTGTAGTAGCCTATTTTGAAAGATTTGTATTTATTTTTTTGTAGGCAAATTAGGCTCTATAATTTTTTGGGCAATTCAATTAACTTTAGCTGAAGCTTAGCTTATGGATGGACCACCTATGTCTGTAGCGGACTGTAGAAACACATACTAGCAGTCATCTCTCCTGCTGGAAAGTCACTCTGGGTGATGTGGAATAACATCCTCTTCTTACTGGCTTCTTCTCTGGCAGCCTCTCATTGGCTATTGCTGATCAGTGTTCTCAAAACGTGTTGCACATCTCAACACTACAAGAGCGTATTTTGTTTTCCTAGTTTAAAAAATAAATAAAAATAAAACATGTTCAGGAAATATCAGGACATCTGGGATCGGTAAGCCCACCCGATTGCATCTGTGACCACGCGCTCTGAGACATGGAGGATTTTGGCTCCGATCTCAAGCTAGTCTGAGGCAGCTAAATCATGTAGCGTACACCCAGTTTAACACCTTCTGTGTCACCTCTGTGTGCGTTTCTCTTAGTCAGACTAGACCTGTGTGATACAATACACCAGCTTATAACCAAACCCTCTCCTCTCTGTCTAGGTGGTGGTTGACTTTCAGTCCTGGGAGAGCAGTTGGGGCTAAGGAAGGCTAAGCCAATCGCTGCTGGTTGGTGACTTGCTTGAAAAGCCAGCTTTGCACTGGAGCAGCCAGCTAGGGCCATGAGCCAGGGCTTCCTCCTCCCTCTGTGGACCAGAGCCAAAATGGAGGTTTAGCCCAGACAGACGCTGAGCAAGTGTTCAGGTAAGATGGTGTTGTTTTTGTAGAATCTCTCTCTCTCTCTCTCTCTCTCTCTCTCTCTCTCTCTCTCTCTCTCTCTCTCTCTCTCTCTCTCTCTCTCTCTCTCTCTCTCTCTCTCTCTCTCTCTCTCTCTCTCTCTCTCTCTCTCTCTCTCTCTCTCTCTGTCTCTCTCTCTCTCTCTCTGTCTCTCTGTCTCTCTGTCTCTCTCTCTCTCTGTCTCTCTGTCTCTCTGATCTCTCTGAATCTCTCTCTGTCTCTGTCTCTCTGTCTCTCTCTCTCTCGTCCTGAGCCAAGTATAGAAGTCAGTTGTTTTGTCGTGATTTGGAACGTGGAAATGTGTGTGTGTGTGTGTCTTCTGTGAAGAATGTAGATCGATGAGATGGAATAATGGTATGGAGATTATGCAGTCTGTGGTAACCCACCCTGGATATTAAAGACGAATCACTCCTATGTTCACTCTCAGTTCCTTTTTTAAAAAGTTGAGTTAAATGTGTCTGTCCCGTCTCAGCCACAGAGCAATACATTCCTCTCTAACTCTGTCTTTATCCCAGCTCTCTACTTTTAACGTCAGTCACGAGTGAGAGATCAACCGAGAGACTGTGTGGCTTGTACATTTTTCTCATCCCTATATGCTATAAGCAATAACTTCAGCCGAACAGTAAGTAGTACTAGGAACCCCACACAGAGTACTGACTGTCCTTTTTAAGCTCTATATGACTCTAAATGGCTCTTTGCTCCCCATAACTACGGTGATTAAACTAACGCTTGGGATGAGACATTTGGCTACATCAGTGTTGCTCGTTACACAAACCACACTAGGTGAACTTCCTCTGTCTGTGTGGGCTGGGGCCCCGTGCTCTTCTGGGTTAGGATGGGGGGCTGGGGCCTCGTGCTCTTCTGGGTTAGGATGGGGGGCTAGGGCCCCGTGCTCTTCTGGGTTAGGATGGGGGGCTAGGGCCCCGTGCTCTTCTGGGTTAGGATGGGGGGCTGGGACCCTGTGCTGCTCTTCTGGGTTAGGATGGGGGGGGGGGGCGTACTGCTCTTCTTGGTTAGGATGGGGGGGGTGTAAGTTCGTAATAGTTTTCAATCCCTGCCACATCTGACGAGCATCAGAGCCGGTGTAGTAGGATTCAATCTTAGACCTGTATTGACGCTTTGTCTGTTTGATGGTTTGTCTGAGGTTATAGCGGGATTTCTTCTAAGCGTCCAGATTAGTGTCCTGCTCCTTGAAAGCGACAGCTCTATCCTTCAGCTCAGTGCGGATGTTGCCTGTAATCCATGGCTTCTGGTTGGGATATGTACCTACGGTCACTGTGGGGACAACGTCAGCGATGCACTTATTGATGAAGCCAGTGACTGAGATGGTAGCAGTGTGTGCTAGCAAAACAGTCCTGTAGCGTACCATCCGTGTCATCTGACCACTTCCTTATTGAGAGAGTCACTGGAAGTTCCTGCTTTAGTTTTTGCTTTTAAGCAGGAATCAGGAGGATAGAATTGTGGTCAGATCTACAAAATGGAGGGTGAGGGAGAGCTTTGTATGCGTTTCTGTGTGGTCCAGAGTGTTTTAAATTATTTTTATAATTATTTTAAAAATATATATTTTTTCTCTGGCTGCATATGTGACATGCTGGTAGAAATGAGGTAAAACGTATTTAAGGTTGCCTGCATTAAAGTCCCCGGCCACTAGGAGCACCGCTTCTGGATGAGCATTTTCTTGTTTGCTTATGGCCTTATTACATTGGTTGAGTGTGGTCTTAGTGCCAGCATCGGTCTGTGGTGGTCAATAGATGGATACTAATAATATAGATGAGAACTCTCTTGGTAGATAGTGTGGTCTACAGCTTATCCTGAGGTATTCTACCTCAGGCTTATCCTGAGGTATTCTACCTTCTACCTCAGGTATTCTACCTCAGGCGAGCATTACCTCGAGACTTTTTAATATTAGACATTGCGCACCAGCAGTTATTGACAAATAGACACACACACACACATGCGCGCCCTCCATCTTACCAGACATAGCTGCTCTGTCCTGTCGCTGCACAGAGAAGCCAGCCAGCTCTATGTTATCCGCGTCTTCGTTCAGCCACATCTCGGTGAAACATAAGATATTAGTTCATAATGTCCCGTTGGTAGGGTAGTCTTAATCATAGATAATCGAGTTTGTTTTCCAATGATTGAACGTTGGCCAATAATATGGGGTGTAGTGGTGGTTTACCTGCTCTTCTGCAAGTTCTTACCGCCCTCCTCCGTCCAGTTCGAGGTGAGTAATCGCTATTCTGATGTCCAGAAGCTCTTTTCAGTCATAAGAGACGGTCGCAGAAACATTATGTTTAAAATGAGTTACAAACAACGTGAAAAAATTATCAAAATAGCACAGTTGGTTAGGAGCCCGTAAAACGTCAGGCATCATCGATGCGGGCCGGGCGCCTGCATGTTGACCTTAGTCGTCAGTTGAACGGTGTTTCCTCTGACACATTGGTTGCAGCTGGCTTCCGGGTTAAATTGGCGAGTGTTAAGAAGCTTAAGAAGCGCGGTTTGTCAGATCATGTTTTGGAGGATGCATGACTTGACCTTTGCCTCCCAGCGATGAGATAAGATCAAAATTGTGGAGAAGGGGTAAAATAAAAAATATATACGAAATAAAAACTTAACCGATTGTTAGGATATTTCTTCATAAGCAAGGCAATATTATGTTTATAATATGGTCATATATTTGGCAGGAGGTTAGGAAGTGGGAGTTCAGTTTCAACCTCGTTTTGTGGTCAGTGTGCACATAGCCTGTCTCCTCTTGAGAGACAGGTCTGTCTACGGTGGCCTTTCTCAATAGCAAGGCTATGCTCACTGAGTCTGTATATTTTTATTTTAAAATTTTTATTTCACCTTTATTTAACCAGGTAGGCTATTTGAGAACAAGTTCTCATTTGCAACTGCGACCTGGCCAAGATAAAGCAAAGCAGTTCAACACATACAACAACACAGAGTTACACATGGACTAAACAAATATTCAGTCAATAATACAGTAGAAAAAGTCTATATACAGTGTGTGCAAATGAGGGAGGTAAAGGCAATAAATAGGCCATGGTGGCGAAGTAATCACAATATAGCAATTAAACACTGGAATGGTAGATGTGCAGAAGATGAATGTGCAGGTAGAGATACAGGGGTGCAAAGGAGCAAGATGAATAAATAAATAAAAACAGTATGGGGATGAGGTAGGTAGATGGACTGTTTACAGATGGGCTATTTACAGGTGCAGTGAGCTGCTTTGACAGCTGGTGCTTAAAGCTCGTGAGGGAGATATGAGTCTTTTTTTATTTTTATTTCACCTTTATTTAACCAGGTAAGCAAGTTGAGAACAAGTTCTCATTTACAATTGCGACCTGGCCAAGATAAAGCAAAGCAGTTCGACACATACAACGACACAGAGTTACACATGGAGTAAAACAAACATACAGTCAATAATACAGTAAAAAAAAAACAAGTTTATATACAATGTGAGCAAATTAGGTGAGAAGGGAGGTAAAGGCAAAAAAGGCCATGGTGGCAAAGTAAATACAATATAGCAAGTAAAACACTGGAATGGTAGTTTTGCAATGGAAGAATGTGCAAAGTAGAAATAAAAATAATGGGGTGCAAAGGAGCAAAATAAATAAATAAATTAAATACAGTTGGGAAAGAGGTAGTTGTTTGGGCTAAATTATAGGTGGGCTATGTACAGGTGCAGTAATCTGTAAGATGCTCTGACAGTTGGTGCTTAAAGCAGGTAGCGATCGGTTGAAGAGCATGCATTTAGTTTTACTTGTATTTAAGAGCAATTGGAGGCCACGGGAGGAGAGTTGTAATGGCATTGAAGCTTGCCTGGAGGGTTGTTAACACAGTGTCCAAAGAAGGGCCAGAGGTATACAGAATGGTGTCGTCTGCGTAGAGGTGGATCAGAGACTCACCAGCAGCAAGAGTGACCTCATTGATGTATACAGAGAAGAGAGTCGGTCCAAGAATTGAACCCTGTGGCACCCCCATAGAGACTGCCAGAGGTCCGGACAGCAGACCCTCCGATTTGACACACTGAACTCTATCAGAGAAGTAGTTGGTGAACCAGGCGAGGCAATCATTTGAGAAACCAAGGCTGTCGAGTCTGCCGATGAGGATGCGGTGGTTGACAGAGTCGAAAGCCTTGGCCAGATCAATGAATACGGCTGCACAGTAATGTTTCTTATCGATGGCGGTTAAGATATCGTTTAGGACCTTGAGCGTGGCTGAGGTGCACCCATGACCAGCTCTGAAACCAGATTGCATAGCAGAGAAGGTATGGTGAGATTCGAAATGGTCGGTAATCTGTCTCCATTTTAAGAGATTTTTGTAGTTCGTTCCAGTCATTGGCAGCAGAGAACTGGAAAGAAAGGCGACCATAGGAAGAATTGGCTTTGGGGGTAACCAGTGAGATATACCTGCTGGAGCGCGTGCTACGGGTAGGTGCTGCTATGGTGACCAGTGAGCTGAGATAAGGCAGGGCTTTACCTAGCAGAGACTTGTAGATGACCTGGAGCCAGTGGATTTGGCGACGAGTATGAAGCGAGGGCTAGCCGAGAGCGTACAAGTTGCAGTGGTGGGTATAATATGGGGCTTTGGTGACAAAACGGATGGCACTGTGATAGACTGCATCCAATTTGTTGAGTAGAGTGTTGTTGGCTATTTTGTAAATGACATCGCCGAAGTCGAGGATCGGTAGGATGGTCAGTTTTACGAGGGTATGTTTGGCAGCATGAGTGAAGGATGCTTTGTTGCAAAATAGGAAGCCAATTTTAGATTTAATTTTCTATTGGAGATGCTGGAAGGAGAGTTTAAAGTCTAACCAGACACAGACAGGTATTTGTAGTTGTCCACATATTCTAAGTCAGAACCGTCCAGAGTAGTGATGCTGGACGGGCGGGCAGGTGCGGGCAGCGATCGGTTGAAGAGCATGCATTTAGTTTTACTTGCATTTAAGAGTAGTTGGAGGCCACGGAAGGAGAGTTGTATGGCATTGAAGCTCATCTGGAGGTTAGTTAAGACAGTGTCCAAAGAAGGGCCAGAGGTATACAGAATGGTGTCGTCTGCGTAGAGGTGGATCAGAGAATCACCAGCAGCAAGAGCGACATCATTGATGTACACAGAGAAGAGAGTCGGCCTGAGAATTTAACCCTGTGGCACCCCCATAGAGACTGCCAGAGGTCCGGACAACATGTCCTCCGATTTGACACACTGAACTCTTTCAGAGAAGTGTAGTTTGTGAACCAGACGAGGCAATCATTTGAGAAACCAAGGCTGTTTAGTCTGCCAATAAGAATGTGGTGATTGACGGAGTCGAAAGCCTTGGCCAGGTCGATGAATACGGCTGCACAGTAATGTCTCTTTATGATATCGTTTAGGACCTTGAGCATGGCTGAGGTGTACCCATGACCAGCTCTGAAACCAGATTGCATAGCGGAGAAGGTACGGTGGGATTCAAAATGGTTGAAAATCTGTTTGTTAAATTGGCTTTCGAAGACCTTAGAAAGGCAGGGTAGGATAGATATAGGTCTGTAGCAGTTGGGGTCTAGAGTGTCTCCCCCTTGAAGAGGGGGATGACCGCAGACTCTTTCCAATCTTTGGGAATCTCAGACGATACGAAAGAGAGGTTGAACAGGCTAGTAATAGGGGTTGCAAACAATATCAGAAGATCATTTTAGAAAGAGAGGGTCCAGATTGTCTGGCCCGGCTGATTTGTAAAGGTCCAGATTTTTCTCTTTCAGAACATCAGCTATTTGGGTGAAGGAGAAATGGTGGGGGCTTGGGCGAGTTGCTGTGGGGGGTGGAGGGCTGTTGATCGGGGTAGGGGTAGCCAGGTGGAAAGCATGGCCAGCCGCAGAAAAATGCTTATTGAAGTTCTCAATTATAGTGGATTTATCGTTGGTGGCAGTGTCTCCTAGCCTCAGTGCAGTGGGCAGCTGGGAGGAGGTGCTCTTATTCTCCATGGACTTTACAGTGTCTCCTAGCCTCAGTGCAGTGAGCAGCTGGGAGGAGGTGCTCTTATTCTCCATGGACTTTACAGTGTCTCCTAGCCTCAGTGCAGTGAGCAGCTGGGAGGAGGTGCTCTTATTCTCCATGGACTTTACAGTGTCTCCTAGCCTCAGTGCAGTGAGCAGCTGGGAGGAGGTGCTCTTATTCTCCATGGACTTTTATTCTCCATGGACTTTAGTGTCTCCTAGCCTCAGTGCAGTGAGCAGCTGGGAGGAGGTGCTCTTATTCTCCATGGACTTTACAGTGTCTCCTAGCCTCAGTGCAGTAAGCAGCTGGGAGGAGGTGCTCTTATTCTCCATGGACTTTACTGTGTCCCGGAACTTTTTTTGAGTTTGTGCTACTGGATGCAAATTTCTGCTTGAAAAAGCTAGCCTTTGCTTTCCTAACCGCCTGTGTATATTGGTTCCTAACTTCTGTGAAAAGTTGCATATCACGGGGGCTCTTCGATGCTAATGCAGAACGCCAAAGGATGTTTTTGTGCTGGTCAAGGACATAGTCAAAGCTTTCTTTTCCGTTTGGGTCTGTCACAGTGGTCAGGTATTCTGCCACTGTGTACTCTGTTCATGGGCCAAATAGCATTCTAGTTTGCTCAGTTGTTTTTGTTAATTCTTTCCAATATGTCAAGTAATTGTATTTTAGTTCTCTCATGATTTGATTGGCTCTAACTGTGTTGCTGTCCTGGGGCTCTGTGGGGTCTGTATGTGTTTGTGAACACAGCCCCAGGACATCTCTGTCTGTCTCTTTGTCTGTCTGTTGTAAGGCTAACCTCTGTATTGTAATAACCCTAACCTCTGTGTCCCTGCAGTGCTGCGGGTCCTCTGCCTAGGCATGGAGTGGTGTTGGCTGCAGACTGGATGACAGGGTCTTCAGGGAGAGCCGACGTGCGTCCCCCTGCACAGACACCCAACCCCCTAACTGATCACCGCTGACCCGTTACCACGGTGACACTGACACCGAAGTATAGCCTCACCCCTGCAACCACAGCAGAACCCCCCTCTTTTCCTCATCCCCCTCTATCTGGACTCTCCTTTCCTGACCTCCCCCTTCCTCCTCCTTTCCTGATTCCCCCATTCCTCCTCCTTCCCTGACCCCCCCCTTCCTCCTCCTTTCCTGACCCCCCCTCTGCGGATCCCTCCCCCTCTGCTGATCCCTTCTCCTCTCCTGACTCTCCTCCTCCACCTCTCCTGACCTTCTCCGCCTCTCCTGAACCGCCGCCACCTCTCCTGAACCCTCTCTCAACCCCTTCCTTCTCTCCTACCCTGTAGTTCATGTGCCAGGGCCTCTCTCCCCCTCTTCTCTGAACCCTGATCTCTGACCCTTGACCCCTTTGGTCAGGATGAGCTGGCTGAGCCGGCTGACCCCTCGAGGTCCGGAGGGCAGGTCCAGTAGGAACGTAGCACCCTCCAGTCCCTGTACTGCTGACCCAGAGACCTGCCTCATGGTGTTCGAGAACCACTGGAGACAGGTGAGACTCGAACGCTCAAATGTGTACTAATTTATGGACTGGTTTAGACCTGGGATACCAGATGGGTGCAATGATATTATCAGGTAGAACAGAAAACCAGCATTAGTCTGGACCTTCAGGGTAGGATTTAATTACCCCTGCTCTAGGGGAATAACCTTTTAATCACGCACGCACACACACACACACACACAACTACAGTATATATCTACATATATTTATATGCATCTCAGGGCAAGAGGCATCACTACAGTTCCTGATTCGAATCCAGGCGGTATCACATCCTGCCGTGATTGGAACTCCTATAGGGCGGCTCAATTGGCCCAGCGTTGTCCGGGTTGGCCCCGGGGTAGGCAGTCGTTGTCAATAAGAATTTGTTCTTAACTGACTTGTCTAGTTAAATGAAAGTTGAATAAAGGTTCAATAAAATAAATGTAATTAGACATGAGACGCGTTCGAGCGTGCGTTCACGTATGACTAAGTCACTTTGGATAGAAGCTTCTGCTAAAATGACAAACACACGACATGACGCACACCTGCTCGTTGAACACCTCATTCCAAAATCATGGGATTTAATATAGAGTTGGTTCCCCTTTGCTGCTATAACAGCTTCCACTTGATCTTGGAACATTGCTGCAGGGACTTGCTTCCATTCAGTCATGAGCATTAGTGAGGTCGGGCACTGATGTTGGGGTGATTAGGCCTGGCTCGCAGTCTGCGTTCCAATTCATCCCAAAGGTGTTCGATAGGGTTGAGGTCAGGGCTCTGCTGGCCAGTCAAGTTCTTCCACACCGATCTTGACAAACCATTTCTGTATCAACTTCGCTTTATGCACAGGGGCATTGTCATGCTGAAACAAGGAAGGGTCTTTCCCAAACTCTTGCCACAAAGTTGGAAGCACAGAATCGTCTAGAATGTCATTGTATGCTGTAGTGTTAAGATTTCCCTTCACTGGATCTAAGGGGCCTACCCCGAACCATGAAAAACAGCTTCAGACCATTATTCCTCTTCCACCAAACTTTACAGTTGGCACTATGCATTGGGGCAGGTAGCGTTCTCCTGGCATCCGCAAAAACCAAGATTCATCTGTCGTACTGCCAGATGGTGAAGCGTGATTCATCACTCCAGAGAATGCGTTTTCACTGCTCCAGAGTCCAATGGTGGCGAGCTTTACACCACTCGAGCCGATGCTTGGCATTGCGCATGGTGATCTTAGGCTTATGTGAGGTTCCTTTGCCATGGAAACGCATTTCATGAAGCTCCTGACGCACAGTTCTTGTGCTGACGTTGCTTCCAAAGGCAGTTTGGAACTCGGTAGTGAGTGTTGCAACTGAGGACAGACTCTTTTTTTTTTTCTTCAAATCAAATGTATTTATATAGCCCTTCGTCCATCAGCTGATATCTCAAAGTGCTGTACAGAAACCCAGCCTAAAACCCCAAACAGCAAGCAATGCAGGTGTAGAAGCACGGTGGCTAGGAAAAAGTCCCTAGAAAGGCCAAAACCTAGGAAGAAACCTAGAGAGGAACCAGGCTATGTGGGGTGGCCAGTCCTCTTCTGGCTGTGCCGGGTGGAGATTATAACAGAACATGGCCAAGATGTTCAAATGTTCATAAATGACCAGCATGGTCGAATAATAATAAGGCAGAACAGTTGAAACTGGAGCAGCAGCACGGCCAGGTGGACTGGGGACAGCAAGGAGTCATCATGTCAGGTAGTCCTGGGGCATGGTCCTAGGGCTCAGGTCCTCCGAGAGAAAGCGAGAAGGAGAGAATTAGAGAACGCACACTTAGATTCACACAGGACACACTTAGATTCTTCCTACACGCTTCAGTACCCGGCAGTCCCATTCTGGTAGCTTGTGTGGCCTACCACTTTGCGTCTAAGCCGTTGTTGCTCCGAGACGTTTCCACTTCACAATAACAGCACTTACAGTTGGCCCGGGGCAGAAATATGACAAACTGACTGTTGGAAAGGTGGCATCCTTTGACGGTGCCACATTGAAAGTCTCTGAGCTCTTCACTATGGGCCATTCTACTGCCAGTGTTTGTCTATGGAGATTGCATGGCGGTGTGCTCAATTTTATACACCTGTCAGCAACGGGTGTGGCTGAAATAGCCAGATCCAGTCATTTTGAAGGGGTGCCCTCAGATTTTTGTGTATACATAGTGTATATTGATAGATAGACATTTGAAAGCTGCCAACAGGAAGCTCTTCCATCATAATGCTACACTCTGCCTGCCAGACAGTCTGTACAGGAAGTAATAATGCTGCGGTTGACCCTGTCAAAGCTGTTGCTCTCTCTGTCTCTCTGTGTCTCTCTCTGTCTCTCTCTCCCACTCTCTCCCTCTCTCTCTCTCTCTCTCTGTTTCTCTCTCTCTCCCTCTCCCTGTCTCTCTCCCTGTCTCTGTCTCTCTCTCTGTCTCTCTCTGTCTCTCTCTCTCTGCCTCTCTCTGCTCTCCCTCTCTCTCTCTCTCTCTCTCTCTCTCTCTCTCTCTGTTTCTCTATTGTCTCTCCCTGGGATGGAGTGTGTTGTGTGTGACTCCCTGTCTCTTGTCTCTCTCTAGATGATGGAGGAACCTCTCTCTCTCTCTGCCTCTGTTACATCTTCTCTATCTGCTGCCTGATCAGGATCTCTCTCTCTCTCTGATGGAGGAACATTAACTCTAGTTCTCTCTTCTCTGTATTCTCCCATCTCCCAGCGTCCGAACATATTGACTAGGGGAGGAACTTTTCTGTAGTCTACTGTAATGATGGAGGAACGTGTCTGTAGTCTACTGTACATGGGAGGAGGTCTGTAGTTACTGTACATGTGTATGGAGAGTGGGATGCACTTTCCAACCTTTATTGTATGTGGGGATCTGTAGTCTACTGTACATGTGCCTGGGATAGTACATGATGGAGGAACATGTGTGTGTACATGACTGTCTGTGTCGATGGAAACATATTGTCTGTCTGATGGACCAGGTTGTCATATTGTCTGTCTGTAGTATCAGGTCCCATCAGATGGAGAGTCTCTGTATCTGATCCTCCCTTTTGGAGGAACATATTGTCTGTAGTCTTTATCTGCCGGTCACGTCATGCCAACAGAGGCTATTCTGTTACCAGCAGAAGCAGCATCTCAAGGTCTCTATTGACCTGTCACTGTCAGCATCTCAAGGTCTCTATTGACCCGTCACTGTCAGCATCTCAAGGTCTCTATTGACCCATCACTGTCAGCATCTCAAGGTCTCTATTGACCTGTCACTGTGATGATGGAGGAACATATTGTCTGTAGTCTACTGTACATGATGGAGGAAGTCTACTATGATGGAGGAACATCTGTAGTCTACTGTACATGATGGAGGAACATATTGTCTGTAGTCTACTGTACATGATGGAGGAACATATTACTGTCATGATGGAGGAACTGTCTGTAGTCTACTGTACATGATGGAGGAACATATTGTCTGTAGTCTACTGTACATGATGGAGGAACATATTGTCTGTAGTCTACTGTACATGATGGAGGAACATATTGTCTGTAGTCTAGTCATGATGGAGGAACTGTACATGATGGAGGAACATATTGTCTGTAGTCTACTCTGTAGTCTACTGTACATGGTGGAGGAACATGTTGTCTGTCTGTAGTCTACTGTACATGATGGAGGAACATATTGTCTCTCTGTAGTCTACTGTACATGGTGGAGGAACATTTTGTCTGTCTGTCTACTGTACATGATGGAGGAACATATTGTCTGTCTGTAGTCTACTGTACATGATGGAGGAACATATTGTCTGTCTGTAGTCTACTGTACATGATGGAGGAACATATTGTCTGTCTGTAGTCTACTGTACATGATGGAGGAACATATTGTCTGTCTGTACATGTCTACTGTCTGTACATGATGATGGAGGAACATATTGTCTGTCTGTAGTCTACTGTACATGATGGAGGAACATATTGTCTGTCTGTAGTCTACTGTACATGATGGAGGAACATATTGTCTCTGTAGTCTACTGTGGACATGATGGAGGAACATATTGTCTGTAGTCTACTGTACATGATGGAGGAACATATTGTCTGTAGTTACTGTACTGTAGTCTACTGTACATGATGGAGGAACATATTGTCTGTCTGTAGTCTACTGTACATGATGGAGGAACATATTGTCTGTAGTCTACTGTACATGATGGAGGAACATATTGTCTCTGTAGTCTACTGTACATGATGGAGATGGAGGAACATATTGTCTGTATTGTCTGTAGTCTACTGTACTGTACATGATGGAGGAACATATTGTCTGTAGTCTACTGTACATGATGGAGGAACATATTGTCTGTCTGTAGTCTACTGTACATGATGGAGGAACGTATTCTCTGTAGTCTACTGTACATGATGGAGAAACATATTGTCTGTCTGTAGTCTACTGTACATGATGGAGGAACGTATTGTCTCTCTGTAGTCTACTGTACATGATGGAGGAACATATTGTCTGTAGTCTACTGTACATGATGGAGGAACATATTGTCTCTCTGTAGTCTACTGTACATGGTGGAGGAACATATTGTCTGTCTGTAGTCTACTGTACATGATGGAGGAACATATTGTCTGTAGTCTACTGTACATGATGGAGGAACATATTGTCTGTAGTCTACTGTACATGATGGAGGAACATATTGTCTGTCTGTAGTCTACTGTACATGATGGAGGAACATATTGTCTGTCTGTAGTCTACTGTACATGATGGAGGAACATATTGTCTGTAGTCTACTGTACATGATGGAGGAACATATTGTCTGTCTGTAGTCTACTGTACATGATGGAGGAACATGTTGTCTGTCTGTAGTCTACTGTACATGATGGAGGAACATGTTGTCTGTAGTCTACTGTACATGATGGAGGAACTATTGTCTGTAGTCTACTGATGGGAGGAACATATTGTCATGATGGAGGAACATATTGTCTGTAGTCTACTGTACATGATGGAGGAACATATTGTCTGTCTGTAGTCTACTGTACATGATGGAGGAACATATTGTCTGTAGTCTACTGTACATGATGGAGGAACATATTGTCTGTCTACTGTACATCATGGAGGAACATATTGTCTGTCTGTAGTCTACTGTACATCATGGAGGAACGTATTGTCTGTAGTCTACTGTACATGATGGAGGAACATATTGTCTCTCTGTAGTCTACTGTACATGATGGAGGAACATATTGTCTGTCTGTAGTCTACTGTACATGGTGGAGGAACATATTGTCTGTCTGTAGTCTACTGTACATGATGGAGGAACATATTGTCTGTCTGTAGTCTACTGTACATGGTGGAGGAACATATTGTCTGTCTGTAGTCTACTGTACATGATGGAGGAACATATTGTCTGTCTGTAGTCTACTGTACATGATGGAGGAACATATTGTCTGTCTGTAGTCTACTGTACATGATGGAGGAACATGTTGTCTGTCTGTAGTCTACTGTACATGATGGAGGAACATATTGTCTGTCTGTAGTCTACTGTACATGATGGAGGAACATGTTGTCTGTCTGTAGTCTACTGTACATGATGGAGGAACATGTTGTCTCTCTGTAGTCTACTGTACATGGTGGAGGAACATATTGTCTGTCTGTAGTCTACTGTACATGATGGAGGAACATATTGTCCTGTAGTCTACTGTACATGATGGAGGAACATATTGTCTGTAGTCTACTGTACATGATGGAGGAACATATTGTCTGTAGTCTACTGTACATGATGGAGGAACATATTGTCTGTCTGTAGTCTACTGTACATGATGGAGGAACATATTGTCTCTGTAGTCTACCGTACATGATGGAGGAACATATTGTCTCTGTAGTCTACCGTACATGATGGAGGAACACATCGTCTGTAGTCTACTGTACATGATGGAGGAACATATTGTCTGTAGTCTGCTGTACATGATGGAGGAACATATTGTCTGCAGTCTACTGTACATGATGGAGGAACATTTTGTCTGTAGTCTACTGTGCATGATGGAGGAACATATTGTCTGTCTGTAGTCTACTGTACATGATGGAGGAACATGTTGTCTGTAGTCTACTGTACATGATGGAGGAACATATTGTCTGTAGTCTACTGTACATGATGGAGGAACATATTGTCTGTCTGTAGTCTACTGTACATGATGGAGGAACATATTGTCTGTAGTCTACATGATGGAGGAATCTACTGTACATGATGGAGGAACATGTTGTCTGTCTGTAGTCTACTGTACATGATGGAGGAACATATTGTCTGTAGTCTACTGTACATGATGGAGGAACATATTGTCTGTCTGTAGTCTACTGTACATGATGGAGGAACATATTGTCTGTCTGTAGTCTACTGTACATGATGGAGGAACATATTGTCTGTCTGTAGTCTACCGTACATGATGGAGGAACATATTGTCTGTAGTCATGTTGTCTGTCTGTAGTCTACTGTACATGATGGAGGAACATATTGTCTGTAGTCTACTGTACATGTTGGAGGAACATATTGTCTGTCTGTAGTCTACTGTACATGATGGAGGAACATATTGTCTGTAGTCTATTGTCTGTCTGTAGTCTATGATGGAGGAACATATTGTCTGATGGAGTCTACTGTACATGATGGAGGAACATATTGTCTCTGTAGTCTACTGTACATGATGGAGGAACTGGAGGAACATATTGTCTGTAGTCTACTGTACATGATGGAGGAACATATTGTCTGTCTGTAGTCTGTCTGTAGTCTACTGTACATGATGGAGGAACATATTGTCTGTCTGTAGTCTACTCTACATGATGGAGGAACATTGTCTGTCTGTAGTCTACTGTACATGATGGAGGAACATATTGTCTGTAGTCTACTGTACATGATTGTTAGAGCCGATTTGGACATATTTGTATAAAAGGACCGAACATTTGGAGCTCCATGTATATTTGTGTAAATATATTAAATATTAATGTAAATGATGAAATATTAGGTACGTACCTTTATGATTTATATTTACCTGATTGAGATATATTCATTTGTTGTTAGTGTAACTTAGGTTTTGGCCCCCCCTCTTGCCTATTCATTGTATTGTGGTAAGTGTGTTAGGATAAAGGCAGGAAGTTGGGCCTTCATGGGGGGAGAGTCCTTGCTAGATGCGATGGAGGAACATATTGTCTGTATAGTTTTTTGACCATACAGACATACAGACATACAGACAGGTCATAATATGTATTTTCCATATAAAGTATTCTATGCTTCAAGTTGATTGGAGAATCACTTATTTGTTAGATATAAGAAGAATTAACATTTTTGTTGCACCATATCCCTGGATGTCATTGAATGTTTGGCCATTTGGAAACCTTGACTGTGGACTGTATGCGTACCAAACAACCCCGCTTCAGGCTTGGGCAGTGGCTATGGTAAAGACTAAAGGAAGCCACTACAATCAAGTCAAAAAACTCCGTGAAGGATTACTATCGGTTCGGACACACGCTGGATATTGTTCTATTTGTAATTGCATTCGGATCGTAAGGACAGCTCGCTTGGAAGGATTTGAACTCCAAGAATTCGCCAGCCGTGAGTAACCACTGCGAATGAATGAGCTGCCCTGTTCAATGCGATCATTTGATCATGCATATTATGGAAGCGCAAATGTGCTTTTAATTGGAATGTTTGATAAACTTGGGAATGGAATTCAAAAGACCACGCTGTGAAAACAATTAAGAAGTTTAAGTTTGGGAAACACTGAGATCCTACGCACAATGTAGCCTAATCTTATGTCAAATATTTGACCTAACGTGGAAATGCAATGCATCAACGCAACGAATGCAATCTAAGGATCTAAAGATACTGCGTGTTTAAACTTCATTAAAGGGACAACTTATAATGGGATGAAATGTTTAAAACGCATCTAAAATGCCGAACTTGCACATGTTCAATTCAAAATGGATCAAATATGCTGAAATGGAGGACTGTGTTTTAAAGCATTAAAGGAGGTCTAAAGGGGCATTACGTTTAACAATCAAAAACCAACAACTGTGTCATTGTAAATTGAGTGAACTAAAAGTGAATGATGGAGGATGAAATCCCAAATAAGACTCCACTGGAGAGGGCAGAGGAGCATCTAAATTCACTCTATGCAGCCCGGAGAGGCAAACTTGGAGTGTGTAAAAGCAAAATGAATGAAATAAAAGCCCTTCTTGTTGATGGAGGAAACATTGAAACTGTGGATGAGAGTCTTGAAGCATTTCATGCTGTTCTCAATGACTTTAAGAATGCTCATGATTCTGTGCTAGAGCTGGTCACAGAGGAGGAACACGAACAGGAGAGCATTAACTATTATCAACCAAGAATGAGAACTTATGAACATTTCCTGAAAGAGGTGGAAATATGGAAAAAAGCTGAAATCGAGCCACAAACGCTCATTGAACCACACGACAGCATTTCCAATGTGTCAAAAACATCAAGTAAAACGAAGTCTTCTAAAACTGCTTCCTCAGTGTCCTCTGCACTCCTAAAAGCTGAGGCAGAACGAGCAGCTCTACTAGCTCGCCAAGCATCATTACAGGACAAGCATGCATTGGAACTGGAGAAAGCTCAACTGAATGTTAGGATGGAAAAAATGGCACTGGAAACGGACATAGCAGCATATAATGCCAAACTGAAGGTTCTGGAGAGTGTTGAGTCAACTTCTCAATCCCATTCTGTGGCAGCCCATTTTCTAAGCCAAGAAGATGGAATGAACTCTTATTATGAGAACCAGGAACCCGAAGGTCTATAAGGAACCTGAACCATCACCTGTTGAGTTTGCTGCATTAGGTGCAGTTCCAAAGACCCCACTACAAAGAGTTTTACAACAACCGACCACAAAGCCATCAAAACCTATTCAGAAAAAAGTCATAAAACACACCCTTCAGCAGCCAACATCAAGGTCTAGAAATCAACACAGAATCAACACTGCAGGTATCAGCCATAATACCAGCCATGATAACCTCTCTACTGTCATGCAAAGGCAGAATGAAATTACTGACCTCATTATACTACAGCACAAACAGGCCACACTCCCTGTTAGGGAGATACCTATGTTTGACGGTGATCCTCTAAACTTTAGGCCATTTATGCGTGCATTTGAGCATGGAATAGAAGATAAAACAAGCAGTCACCAGGATAGGCTCTATTACCTGGAACAGTACACCTCTGGTCAGCCCAAGGATCTGGTCCGTAGTTGTCTGCATATGGAAGCCAGAAGAGGCTATACAGAGGCTAAGAGGTTGTTAAAGGAACACTTTGGCAATGAAATCAAAGTCACCACTGCTTACATGGAAAAAGCTTGGAACTGGATAAACATCAAACCGGATGATGGAAAGGGACTGGGTGGCTATGCACTCTATCTTAGAGGATGCTGTAACGCTATGCAAGACCTACAGAACATGGAAGAGCTTAATCTTCCCTCCAACATAAAGTTGATCATGTCAAAACTTCCCTACAAACTAAGGGAAAAATTGAGGTCTACGGCATGTGATATTTTAGAGAGAAGCCACCTGAGGGCCCAGTTCAGTGACCTTGTGACGTTCATGGAAAAACAGGCCAAAATACTGCAGGATCCGTTGTACGGAGATATCCAAGATCCCCTGTCCAACAAAAGGTTTTTTAAAACCAAAACAGAAGCTGACTTTAAACAGCAGTTCAAGTCCAAGAGTAGGGGAAGCAGCTTTGCCACTGCAGTAGATGTATTGGCAGATTGTGACTCGGAAAAACCTCTAAAAGAACAAACATTCAAAATCAAGAAACCAGGCGCCTACCCTTCTGATGCTCCCAGTGTCTCATGTGTATTTTGCGCTGGTGAGCATTTCCTGGTCGACTGCCAACAGGTGAAGGCACAGCCACATGAAGCCAAGGTTGAGTTTCTGAGATCAAAAGGCCTTTGTTTTGGCTGTTTGATGAGAGGACACTTAAGCAAAGAATGTAAAAGAAGGATGACCTGTCAGAAATGTCAAAGAACGCACCCCACTATCCTGCACATTGAAGGAAGAGAGAGATTTAGATCTCTGAAGGCAGATACGAGGGGCGTAGCAGTAAAGCGGGAGGAGACTGTCAGCAGTGCTCTTGTTTCACTGGAAGCTGGTGAAGATACCGGGGCCGGTACAGATTGTGCACTTGCGATTGTGCCAGTTCAAGTAAAGATGGCAAATGGAAGCAAGTCTACGTTAACCTATGCATTTCTCGATTCTGGTAGCTCAGCAACATTTTGTACGGAGAGACTCATGAGGCAGTTGCAAGCTAAAGGCAGTGAGACTGAAATTCTGCTACGCACAATGGGGCAGGAGAGTCCTACCAAGAGCTTCGAGATATCTGGATTAGAGATTGGCAATGTGGAAGGTGACACATTTCTTGCATTACCAAAGGTCTACACCCAAAATAAGATCCCAGTGACAAGAGAGAACATTCCCACTCAGAAAGATCTCAAAAGGTGGCCATACCTGAAAGAAGTTCAGTTGAAGGAAATTGACGCCGACGTCGAACTCCTGATTGGCGTAAATGCTCCAAAGGCAATGGAACCCTGGAAAATCATAAATAGTCAAGGCAACGGACCGTATGCAGTGAAAACCCTCTTTGGATGGGTGATGAACGGTCCTCTTAACAATTGTACCATGGCAGAAGAATCTGGGCATCCTACAGTGATGGCCAATCGTATCTCAATTGCCGACCTGGGGGTTCTTCTTGTAAATCAGTACAACCATGACTTCCCTGAGAGAGGGTATGAAGAGAAAAATGAGATGTCAGCTGAGAATCGTAGGTTTATGGAGATCGTATCAAGCTCCATAACCCTCAAAGACCATCACTACTACTTACCGTTGCCCTTTCGCAAAACAGATGTAGTCCTGCCAAACAATCGTGACATGGCAAAGCAGCGGGCTCTAAATATTATCAGGAAGTTCAAGAAGGACAAAGGTTACGCTGCAGAGTACAAAGGCTTCATGGAAGAGATGATAACAAAAGGTTACGCCGAGAAGGTACCACAAGAACAGCTCCTCAGAGAGAAAGGCAAGGTATGGTACATACCACACCATGGCGTTCACCATAAGCGCAAAGGAACGATACGAGTAGTGTTTGACTGTTCATCATCCTATAAAGGTATATCTCTTAACAGTGAACTCCTTCAAGGCCCTGACCTGGCAAACACGCTTATAGGAGTCTTGCTAAGATTTCGGCAAGAGCACATTGCCATGATGGCAGACATTGAAGGAATGTTCCATCAAGTACGTGTCCATGAAGATTACTTAGACTTCCTGCGATTCCTATGGTGGCCGGATGGTGATACTAACAAAAGATTGGAGGAGTACAGAATGACGGTACATCTTTTCGGTGCTATATCCTCTCCAAGTTGTGCAAACTTTGCACTGCGAAAGACTGCAGAAAACAACTGTGAGAGGTACGATGAAGAGGTGATTCAAACAGTCAAGTCTAACTTCTATGTTGATGACTGCCTCAAGTCAGTGGCCACAGAAGAACAAGCCATAGCTCTCACGAAAAACCTCAGGGATGTGTGCTCTCAGGGTGGGTTCAAATTGACCAAGTGGGTCAGCAACAGCCGCACTGTGCTGGCTTCTATCCCTGATGAACACAAAGCCAAGCAGATAAAAGAACTGGACCTGGACAGAGAAAAGCTGCCTGTTGAAAGAGCACTTGGAATCCGATGGAACATTGAAAGTGATGCATTTACCTTCCGAGTCACTGTCAAGAACAGACCCCTTACAAGAAGAGGTATTCTCTCAACTGTCAGCTCTATTTATGATCCATTAGGTTTCCTCGCCCCATTTGTATTAAAGGCCAAGCAAATTCTTCAAGTACTCTGCAAGCTAAAGTGTGGATGGGACGAAGTCATCCCTGAAGAACACTCTATTTCATGGCAGAGATGGCTCTCAGAGCTGGACCAGCTCTCCAGATTCCAGATAGACGGGTGTATGATGCCTGAGAAATTTGGTCAAGTCAAGACTGCACAGCTGCATCACTTCGGTGATGCAAGTGAACAAGGTTATGGCACGGCAAGTTACCTTAGGTTCACAAACGGTATGGAAAAGGTTCACATTGCATTCATACTGGGGAAATCAAGGGTGACTCCAGTCAAGCAGATGACAATCCCCAGACTGGAACTTGCTGCAGCAACATTGGCAGTGCGAGTGGACAGGATGTTAAGGTTGGAGCTCCAGATTGAACTTGAGGAGTCAACTTTTTGGACGGACAGCCAGTCTGTGCTAAAATACATCCACAATGATACCAAGAGATTCCATACCTTTGTGGCTAATAGGGTTGCTATGATCCGTGACCTAATCGAAAGCAAAACAGTGGAGGTATTTGAACTCAAAACACAACCCAGCCGATGATGCCTCAAGAGGATTACATGTTGAAATGTTCCTGAACTCAAAGAGATGGTGCAAAGGACCAGAATTCCTGGAGAAATCAGAAACTCAATGGCCGAAAGTCCCCGAGGAGCTTAGCTCCATCCCTTCGGACGATCCAGAGGTGAGAAAAGACGTCATCGTAAACCATACAAGTGTGGAAGAAAAGAGTCCAACCAGCAAACTGATTGAGTACTATTCAACATGGAACAGCTTGAAGAAAGCAGTTGCCTGGATGCTGAAACTGAAGAAACGTCTTCTACAGTTAAGCCAGAAAAGGAAAATTCTCTCTCAAACTGATCCAAGATCAGATCAAAGTCTGACAAAGTCACTGAAGGAACAAATTGACAAGTTCAAACTGACGTTTGGAAAAGAAAGTCTGTCTGTGGATGACCTAGATGAAGCAGAAAAGGTCATCATTCGATTTGAACAACGATAGCACTTTAAACAAGAAATTGCACTAGTCGTGAAAGGAAAACAATGTGCCAAGAGAAGTGGCTCAATCTGTAAGCTTGATCCAATTATTGACAATGGCATTCTGAGAGTAGGAGGAAGGTTAAGCAAAGCAGCTATGCCTACGGAACTAAAGAACCCTATGATCCTGCCCAAAGACTCCTACATCTCTAGACTGATCTTACTTCACATCCATGAGCAGGTTGGCCACTCTGGGAGAGGTCACATGCTTTCTAGACTTTGCCAGCGATATTGGATACCCTGTGCCAACTCTTTAGCAAGGAAGATCCTTAAGAGCTGTGTCTTCTGCAGGCGGATGCAAGCTAGAGCTGGAGAACAGAAGATGGCCGACCTTCCACAAGATCGGGTGTCACCTGATTTGCCGCCTTTCACCCATGTGGGCATAGATTATTTCGGCCCCATAGAGGTGAAGCGAGGCCGCGTTCATGTGAAGCGTTATGGTGTGATCTTTTCTTGCCTTGTGAGTCGAGCTGTCCATCTAGAAGTTGCTAGTTATCTGGATACTGATTCCTGCATTAATGCCCTGCGCAGGTTCATCTGTCGAAGGGGCCCAGTAACAAGTATCAGAACAGACAATGGCAAGGGTGTGTTTCAGACAATGGATCACAACAAGATTCAAAATGAATTACTGAAGAAAGGAGTGACATGGTCATTCAACCCTCCCTCTGGAGCCCACCATGGGGGGGTATGGGAGAGGTTGATCCGACTGGTGAAAAAGATCCTCTATTCAGTCCTTAGAGAGCAAGTACTGGATGATGAGGCTTTGCAGACAGCCTTGTGTGAAGTTGAGGCGATTATGAACGACAGACCAATCACTACTGTAACAAATGACCCTAATGATCTAGAACCCCTGACTCCGAACCATCTGCTTCATCTGAAAGCTAAGCCAGTCCTGCCACCAGGACTATTCCAGAGAAGCGACCTATACTCACGAAGGAGATGGAAGCAAGTACAATATATCACTGACCTCTTCTGGAAGAGATGGATCAGGGAGTATCTTCCACTTATGCAGGAGCGGAACAAGTGGAACAAAACTAAGAGAAACTTCAGTCCTGGTGACCTCGTGGTCATCGTCGATGACAACGCCCCAAGGAACTCTTGGCTAATGGGGCGTGTGGTGGAGGCTTTGCCAGGGGCCAAAGGTCTTGTCCGGAGCGTCATGGTTAAGACCAATATCTTACAGAGACCTATCAATAAACTCTGTCTGTGGAGGAACATATTGTCTGTAGTCTACTGTACATGATGGAGGAACATATTGTCTGTAGTCTACTGTACATGATGGAGGAACATATTGTCTCTGTAGTCTACTGTACATGATGGAGGAACGTATTGTCTCTCTGTAGTCTACTGTACATGATGGAGGAACGTATTGTCTCTCTGTAGTCTACTGTACATGATGGAGGAACATATTGTCTGTAGTCTACTGTACATGATGGAGGAACGTATTGTCTGTAGTCTACTGTACATGATGGAGGAACATATTGTCTGTAGTCTACTGTACATGATGGAGGAACATATTGTCTGTCTGTAGTCTACTGTACATGATGGAGGAACATATTGTCTGTAGTCTACTGTACATGATGGAGGAACATATTGTCTGTCTGTAGTGTACTGTACATGATGGAGGAACATATTGTCTGTAGTCTACTGTACATGATGGAGGAACGTATTGTCTGTAGTCTACTGTACATGATGGAGGAACATATTGTCTGTCTGTAGTCTACTGTACATGATGGAGGAACATATTGTCTGTAGTCTACTGTACATGATGGAGGAACATATTGTCTGTCTGTAGTCTACTGTACATGATGGAGGAACATATTGTCTGTAGTCTACTGTACATGATGGAGGAACATATTGTCTGTAGTCTACTGTACATGATGGAGGAACATATTGTCTCTGTAGTCTACTGTACATGATGGAGGAACGTATTGTCTGTAGTCTACTGTACATGATGGAGGGACATATTGTCTGTAGTCTACTGTACATGATGGAGGAACGTATTGTCTGTAGTCTACTGTACATGATGGAGGAACATATTGTCTGTCTGTAGTCTACTGTACATGATGGAGGAACATATTGTCTGTCTGTAGTCTACTGTACATGATGGAGGAACATATTGTCTGTAGTCTACTGTACATGATGGAGGAACATATTGTCTGTAGTCTACTGTACATGATGGAGGAACATATTGTCTGTAGTCTACTGTACATGATGGAGGAACATATTGTCTGTAGTCTACTGTACATGATGGAGGAACATATTGTCTGTCTGTAGTCTACTGTACATGATGGAGGAACATATTGTCTGTAGTCTACTGTACATGATGGAGGAACGTATTGTCTGTAGTCTACTGTACATGATGGAGGAACATATTGTCTGTCTGTAGTCTACTGTACATGATGGAGGAACATATCGTCTGTAGTCTACTGTACATGATGGAGGAACATATTGTCTGTAGTCTACTGTACATGATGGAGGAACATATTGTCTGTAGTCTACTGTACATGATGGAGGAACATATTGTCTGTCTGTCTAGTCTACTGTACATGATGGAGGAACATATTGTCTGTCTGTAGTCTACTGTACATGATGGAGGAACATGTTGTCTGTCTGTAGTCTACTGTACATGATGGAGGAACATATTGTCTGTAGTCTACTGTACATGATGGAGGAACATGTTGTCTGTCTGTAGTCTACTGTACATGATGGAGGAACATATTGTCTGCAGTCTACTGTACATGGTGGAGGAACATATCGTCTGTAGTCTACTGTACATGATGGAGGAACATATTGTCTGTAGTCTACTGTACATGATGGAGGAACATTGTCTGTAGTCTACTGTACATGATGGAGGAACATATTGTCTGTCTGTAGTCTACTGTACTTGATGGAGGAACATATTGTCTGTAGTCTACTGTACATGATGGAGGAACATATTGTCTGTCTGTAGTCTACTGTACATGATGGAGGAACATATTGTCTCTGTAGTCTACTGTACATGGTGGAGGAACATATTGTCTGTCTGTAGTCTACTGTACATGATGGAGGAACATATTGTCTGTAGTCTACTGTACATGATTGAGGAACATTTTGTCTGTCTGTAGTCTACTGTACATGATGGAGGAACATATTGTCTGTAGTCTACTGTACATGATGGAGGAACATGTTGTCTGTCTGTAGTCTACTGTACATGATGGAGGAACTTATTGTCTGCAGTCTACTGTACATGGTGGAGGAACATATCGTCTGTAGTCTACTGTACATGATGGAGGAACATATTGTCTGTAGTCTACTGTACATGATGGAGGAACATATTGTCTGTAGTCTACTGTACATGATGGAGGAACATATTGTCTGTAGTCTACTGTACATGATGGAGGAACATATTGTCTCTGTAGTCTACTGTACATGATGGAGGAACATATTGTCTCTGTAGTCTACTGTACATGGTGGAGGAACATATTGTCTGTCTGTAGTCTACTGTACATGATGGAGGAACATATTGTCTGTAGTCTACTGTACATGATGGAGGAACATATTGTCTGTCTGTGTAGTCTACTGTACATGATGGAGGAACATATTGTCTCTGTAGTCTACCGTACATGATGGAGGAACACATCATCTGTAGTCTACTGTACATGATGGAGGAACATATTGTCTGTAGTCTACTGTACATGATGGAGGAACATTCTGTCTGTAGTCTACTGTACATGATGGAGGAACATATTGTCTGTAGTCTACTGTACATGATGGAGGAACATGTTGTCTGTCTGTAGTCTACTGTACATGATGGAGGAACATATTGTCTGTAGTCTACTGTACATGATGGAGGAACATATTGTCTGTCTGTAGTCTACTGTACATGATGGAGGAACATATTGTCTGTCTGTAGTCTACTGTACATGATGGAGGAACATATTGTCTGTAGTCTACTGTACATGATGGAGGAACATTTTGTCTCTGTAGTCTACTGTACATGATGGAGGAACATATTGTCTGTCTGTAGTCTACTGTACATGATGGAGGAACATATTGTCTGTAGTCTACTGTACATGATGGAGGAACATATTGTCTGTAGTCTACTGTACATGATGGAGGAACATGTTGTCTGTAGTCTACTGTACATGATGGAGGAACATTGTCTGTCTGTAGTTTACCGTACATGATGTAGGAACATATTGTCTGTAGTCTACTGTACATGATGGAGGAACATATTGTCTGTAGTCTACTGTACATGATGGAGGAACATTGTCTGTAGTCTACTGTACATGATGGAGGAACATTGTCTGTAGTCTACTGTACATGATGGAGGAACATATTGTCTTTCTGTAGTCTACTGTACATGATGGAGGAACATTTTGTCTGTCTGTAGTCTACTGTACATGATGGAGGAACATTTTGTCTGTAGTCTACTGTACATGATGGAGGAACATATTGTCTGTAGTCTACTGTACATGATTGAGGAACATTTTGTCTGTCTGTAGTCTACTGTACATGATGGAGGAACATATCGTCTGTAGTCTACTGTACATGATGGAGGAACATATTGTCTGTAGTCTACTGTACATGATGGAGGAACATATTGTCTGTAGTCTACTGTACATGATGGAGGAACATATTGTCTGCAGTCTACTGTACATGATGGAGGAACATTTTGTCTGTAGTCTACTGTGCATGATGGAGGAACATGTTGTCTGTCTGTAGTCTACTGTACATGATGGAGGAACATTCTGTCTGTAGTCTACTGTACATGATGGAGGAACATATTGTCTGTAGTCTACTGTACATGATGGAGGAACATATTGTCTGTCTGTAGTCTACTGTACATGATGGAGGAACATTCTGTCTGTAGTCTACTGTACATGATGGAGGAACATATTGTCTGTAGTCTACTGTACATGGTGGAGGAACATATTGTCTGTCTGTAGTCTACTGTACATGATGGAGGAACATATTGTCTGTAGTCTACTGTACATGATGGAGGAACATATTGTCTGTCTGTAGTCTACTGTACATGATGGAGGAACATTCTGTCTGTAGTCTACTGTACATGATGGAGGAACATACTGTCTGTAGTCTACTGTACATGATGGAGGAACATGCTGTCTGTCTGTAGTCTACCGTACATGATGGAGGAACATATTGTCTGTAGTCTACTGTACATGATGGAGGAACATTTTGTCTGTCTGTAGTCTACTGTACATGATGGAGGAACATATTGTCTCTGTAGTCTACTGTACATGATGGAGGAACATATTGTCTGTCTGTAGTCTACTGTACATGATGGAGGAACATTGTCTGTAGTCTACTGTACATGATGGAGGAACATATTGTCTGTCTGTAGTCTACTGTACATGATGGAGGAACATATTGTCTGTAGTCTACTGTACATGATGGAGGAACATATTGTCTGTAGTCTACTGTACATGATGGAGGAACATATTGTCTGTCTGTAGTCTACTCTACATGATGGAGGAACATTGTCTGTCTGTAGTCTACTGTACTTGATGGAGGAACATATTGTCTGTCTGTAGTCTACTGTACATGGTGGAGGAACATTTTGTCTGTAGTCTACTGTACATGATGGAGGAACATATTGTCTGTAGTCTACTGTACATGATGGAGGAACATATTGTCTGTCTGTAGTCTACTGTACATGATGGAGGAACATATTGTCTGTCTGTAGTCTACTGTACGTGATGGAGGAACATATTGTCTGTCTGTAGTCTACTGTACATGATGGAGGAACATATTGTCTGTCTGTAGTCTACTCTACATGATGGAGGAACATTGTCTGTCTGTAGTCTACTGTACATGATGGAGGAACATATTGTCTCTCTGTAGTCTACTGTACATGATGAAGGAACATGTTGTCTGTCTGTAGTCTACTGTACATGATGGAGGAACATATTGTCTGTCTGTAGTCTACTGTACATGATGGAGGAACATTTTGTCTGTAGTCTACTGTGCATGATGGAGGAACATATTGTCTGTCTGTAGTCTACTGTACATGATGGAGGAACATTGTCTGTCTGTAGTCTACTGTACATGATGGAGGAACATATTGTCTGTAGTCTACTGTACATGATGGAGGAACATATTGTCTGCAGTCTACTGTACATGATGGAGGAACATTTTGTCTGTAGTCTACTGTACATGATGGAGGAACATATTGTCTGTATGTAGTCTACTGTACATGATGAAGGAACATGTTGTCTGTCTGTAGTCTACTGTACATGATGGAGGAACATATTGTCTGTCTGTAGTCTACTGTACATGATGGAGGAACATTTTGTCTGTAGTCTACTGTGCATGATGGAGGAACATATTGTCTGTCTGTAGTCTACTGTACATGATGGAGGAACATTCTGTCTGTAGTCTACTGTACATGATGGAGGAACATATTGTCTGTAGTCTACTGTACATGATGGAGGAACATGTTGTCTGTCTGTAGTCTACCGTACATGATGGAGGAACATATTGTCTGTAGTCTACTGTACATGATGGAGGAACATATTGTCTGTATGTAGTCTACTGTACATGATGGAGGAACATATTGTCTGTCTGTAGTCTACTGTACATGATGGAGGAACATATTGTCTGTAGTCTACTGTACATGATGGAGGAACATTTTGTCTCTGTAGTCTACTGTACATGATGGAGGAACATATTGTCTGTCTGTAGTCTACTGTACATGATGGAGGAACATATTGTCTGTAGTCTACTGTACATGATGGAGGAACATATTGTCTGTAGTCTACTGTACATGATGGAGGAACATATTGTCTGTCTGTAGTCTACTGTACATGATGGAGGAACATATTGTCTGTCTGTAGTTTACCGTACATGATGTAGGAACATATTGTCTGTAGTCTACTGTACATGATGGAGGAACATATTGTCTGTAGTCTACTCTACATGATGGAGGAACATATTGTCTGTCTGTAGTATACTGTACATGATGGAGGAACATTGTCTGTAGTCTACTGTACATGATGGAGGAACATTGTCTGTAGTCTACTGTACATGATGGAGGAACATATTGTCTGTCTGTAGTCTACTGTACATGATGGAGGAACATTTTGTCTGTCTGTAGTCTACTGTACATGATGGAGGAACATATTGTCTGTAGTCTACTGTACATGATTGAGGAACATTTTGTCTGTCTGTAGTCTACTGTACATGATGGAGGAACATATCGTCTGTAGTCTACTGTACATGATGGAGGAACATATTGTCTGTAGTCTACTGTACATGATGGAGGAACATATTGTCTGTATTCTACTGTACATGATGGAGGAACATATTGTCTGCAGTCTACTGTACATGATGGAGGAACATTTTGTAGTCTACTGTGCATGATGGAGGAACATGTTGTCTGTCTGTAGTCTACTGTACATGATGGAGGAACATTCTGTCTGTAGTCTACTGTACATGATGGAGGAACATATTGTCTGTCTGTAGTCTACTGTACATGATGGAGGAACATTCTGTCTGTAGTCTACTGTACATGATGGAGGAACATATTGTCTGTAGTCTACTGTACATGGTGGAGGAACATATTGTCTGTCTGTAGTCTACTGTACATGATGGAGGAACATATTGTCTGTAGTCTACTGTACATGATGGAGGAACATATTGTCTGTAGTCTACTGTACATGATGGAGGAACATATTGTCTGTCTGTAGTCTACTGTACATGATGGAGGAACATATTGTCTGTCTGTAGTCTACTGTACATGATGGAGGAACATATTGTCTGTAGTCTACTGTACATGATGGAGGAACATATTGTCTGTAGTCTACTGTACATGATGGAGGAACATATTGTCTGTCTGTAGTCTACTGTACATGATGGAGGAACATATTGTCTGTCTGTAGTCTACTGTACATGATGGAGGAACATATTGTCTGTCTGTAGTCTACTGTACATGATGGAGGAACATTTTGTCTGTAGTCTACTGTACATGATGGAGGAACATATTGTCTGTAGTCTACTGTACATGATGGAGGAACATATTGTCTGTCTGTAGTCTACTGTACATGATGGAGGAACATATTGTCTGTCTGTAGTCTACTGTACATGATGGAGGAACATATTGTCTGTCTGTAGTCTACTGTACATGATGGAGGAACATATTGTCTGTCTGTAGTCTACTGTACATGATGGAGGAACATATTGTCTGTAGTCTACTGTACATGATGGAGGAACATATTGTCCGTCTGTAGTCTACTGTACATGATGGAGGAACATATTGTCTGTCTGTAGTCTACTCTACATGATGGAGGAACATTGTCTGTCTGTAGTCTACTGTACATGATGGAGGAACATATTGTCTGTAGTCTACTGTACATGATGGAGGAACATATTGTCTCTCTGTAGTCTACTGTACATGATGGAGGAACATATTGTCTGTAGTCTACTGTACATGATGGAGGAACATTTTGTCTGTAGTCTACTGTACATGATGGAGGAACATATTGTCTGTCTGTAGTCTACTGTACATGATGGAGGAACATTCTGTCTGTAGTCTACTGTACATGATGGAGGAACATATTGTCTGTAGTCTACTGTACATGATGGAGGAACATATTGTCTGTCTGTAGTCTACTGTACATGATGGAGGAACATATTGTCTGTAGTCTACTGTACATGATGGAGGAACATATTGTCTGTAGTCTACTGTACATGATGGAGGAACATATTGTCTGTCTGTAGTCTACTGTACATGATGGAGGAACATATTGTCTGTAGTCTACTGTACATGATGGAGGAACATATTGTCTGTCTGTAGTCTACTGTACATGATGGAGGAACATATCTGTCTGTAGTCTACTGTACATGATGGAGGAACATACTGTCTGTAGTCTACTGTACATGATGGAGGAACATATTGTCTGTCTGTAGTCTACTGTACATGATGGAGGAACATATTGTCTGTAGTCTACTGTACATGATGGAGGAACATTTTGTCTGTCTGTAGTCTACTGTACATGATGGAGGAACATATTGTCTGTCTGTAGTCTACTGTACATGATGGAGGAACATATTGTCTGTCTGTAGTCTACTGTACATGATGGAGGAACATATTGTCTGTAGTCTACTGTACATGATGGAGGAACATATTGTCTGTCTGTAGTCTACTGTACATGATGGAGGAACATATTGTCTGTAGTCTACTGTACATGATGGAGGAACATATTGTCTGTAGTCTACTGTACATGATGGAGGAACATATTGTCTGTCTGTAGTCTACTGTACATGATGGAGGAACATTGTCTGTCTGTAGTCTACTGTACATGATGGAGGAACATATTGTCTGTCTGTAGTCTACTGTACATGGTGGAGGAACATTTTGTCTGTAGTCTACTGTACATGATGGAGGAACATATTGTCTGTAGTCTACTGTACATGATGGAGGAACATATTGTCTGTCTGTAGTCTACTGTACATGATGGAGGAACATATTGTCTGTCTGTAGTCTACTGTACATGATGGAGGAACATATTGTCTGTCTGTAGTCTACTGTACATGATGGAGGAACATATTGTCTGTCTGTAGTCTACTGTACATGATGGAGGAACATTGTCTGTCTGTAGTCTACTGTACATGATGGAGGAACATATTGTCTGTAGTCTACTGTACATGATGGAGGAACATATTGTCTGTCTGTAGTCTACTGTACATGATGGAGGAACATATTGTCTGTCTGTAGTCTACTGTACATGATGGAGGAACATATTGTCTGTAGTCTACTGTACATGATGGAGGAACATATTGTCTGTCTGTAGTCTACTGTACATGATGGAGGAACATTGTCTGTCTGTAGTCTACTGTACATGATGGAGGAACATATTGTCTGTAGTCTACTGTACATGATGGAGGAACATATTGTCTGCAGTCTACTGTACATGATGGAGGAACATTTTGTCTGTAGTCTACTGTACATGATGGAGGAACATATTGTCTGTATGTAGTCTACTGTACATGATGGAGGAACATGTTGTCTGTCTGTAGTCTACTGTACATGATGGAGGAACATATTGTCTGTCTGTAGTCTACTGTACATGATGGAGGAACATTTTGTCTGTAGTCTACTGTGCATGATGGAGGAACATATTGTCTGTCTGTAGTCTACTGTACATGATGGAGGAACATATCTGTCTGTAGTCTACTGTACATGATGGAGGAACATATTGTCTGTAGTCTACTGTACATGATGGAGGAACATGTTGTCTGTCTGTAGTCTACTGTACATGATGGAGGAACATATTGTCTGTAGTCTACTGTACATGATGGAGGAACATATTGTCTGTCTGTAGTCTACTGTACATGATGGAGGAACATATTGTCTGTCTGTAGTCTACTGTACATGATGGAGGAACATATTGTCTGTAGTCTACTGTACATGATGGAGGAACATATTGTCTCTGTAGTCTACTGTACATGATGGAGGAACATATTGTCTGTCTGTAGTCTACTGTACATGATGGAGGAACATATTGTCTGTAGTCTACTGTACATGATGGAGGAACATATTGTCTGTAGTCTACTGTACATGATGGAGGAATATTGTCTGTCTGTAGTCTACTGTACATGATGGAGGAATATTGTCTGTCTGTAGTTTACCGTACATGATGTAGGAACATATTGTCTGTAGTCTACTGTACATGATGGAGGAACATATTGTCTGTAGTCTACTCTACATGATGGAGGAACATATTGTCTGTCTGTAGTCTACTGTACATGATGGAGGAACATATTGTCTGTAGTCTACTGTACATGATGGAGGAACATATTGTCTGTAGTCTACTGTACATGATGGAGGAACATATTGTCTGTCTGTAGTCTACTGTACATGATGGAGGAACATTTTGTCTGTCTGTAGTCTACTGTACATGATGGAGGAACATATTGTCTGTAGTCTACTGTACATGATGGAGGAACATTTTGTCTGTAGTCTACTGTACATGATGGAGGAACATATTGTCTGTAGTCTACTGTACATGATGGAGGAACATATTGTCTGTAGTCTACTGTACATGATGGAGGAACATATTGTCTGTAGTCTACTGTACATGATGGAGGAACATATTGTCTGTAGTCTACTGTACATGATGGAGGAACATTTTGTAGTCTACTGTACATGATGGAGGAACATGTTGTCTGTCTGTAGTCTACTGTACATGATGGAGGAACATATTGTCTGTAGTCTACTGTACATGATGGAGGAACATATTGTCTGTCTGTAGTCTACTGTACATGATGGAGGAACATATTGTCTGTAGTCTACTGTACATGATGGAGGAACATATTGTCTGTAGTCTACTGTACATGATGGAGGAACATATTGTCTGTCTGTAGTCTACTGTACATGATGGAGGAACATATTGTCTGTAGTCTACTGTACATGATGGAGGAACATATTGTCTGTAGTCTACTGTACATGATGGAGGAACATATTGTCTGTCTGTAGTCTACTGTACATGATGGAGGAACATATTGTCTGTCTGTAGTCTACTGTACATGATGGAGGAACATATTGTCTGTAGTCTACTGTACATGATGGAGGAACATATTGTCTGTAGTCTACTGTACATGATGGAGGAACATATTGTCTGTCTGTAGTCTACTGTACATGATGGAGGAACATATTGTCTGTCTGTAGTCTACTGTACATGATGGAGGAACATATTGTCTGTCTGTAGTCTACTGTACATGGTGGAGGAACATTTTGTCTGTAGTCTACTGTACATGATGGAGGAACATATTGTCTGTAGTCTACTGTACATGATGGAGGAACATATTGTCTGTCTGTAGTCTACTGTACATGATGGAGGAACATATTGTCTGTCTGTAGTCTACTGTACATGATGGAGGAACATATTGTCTGTCTGTAGTCTACTGTACATGATGGAGGAACATATTGTCTGTCTGTAGTCTACTGTACATGATGGAGGAACATATTGTCTGTAGTCTACTGTACATGATGGAGGAACATATTGTCCGTCTGTAGTCTACTGTACATGATGGAGGAACATATTGTCTGTCTGTAGTCTACTCTACATGATGGAGGAACATTGTCTGTCTGTAGTCTACTGTACATGATGGAGGAACATATTGTCTGTAGTCTACTGTACATGATGGAGGAACATATTGTCTGTCTGTAGTCTACTGTACATGATGGAGGAACATATTGTCTGTCTGTAGTCTACTGTACATGATGGAGGAACATATTGTCTGTCTGTAGTCTACTGTACATGATGGAGGAACATATTGTCTGTAGTCTACTGTACATGATGGAGGAACATATTGTCTGTCTGTAGTCTACTGTACATGGTGGAGGAACATGGAGGAACATATTGTCTGTAGTCTACTGTACATGATGGAGGAACATATTGTCTGTAGTCTACTGTACATGATGGAGGAACATATTGTCTGTCTGTAGTCTACTGTACATGATGGAGGAACATATTGTCTGTCTGTAGTCTACTGTACATGATGGAGGAACATATTGTCTGTAGTCTACTGTACATGATGGAGGAACATATTGTCTGTAGTCTACTGTACATGATGGAGGAACATATTGTCTGTCTGTAGTCTACTGTACATGATGGAGGAACATATTGTCTGTCTGTAGTCTACTGTACATGATGGAGGAACATATTGTCTGTAGTCTACTGTACATGATGGAGGAACATATTGTCTGTAGTCTACTGTACATGATGGAGGAACATATTGTCTGTAGTCTACTGTACATGATGGAGGAACATATTGTCTGTCTGTAGTCTACTGTACATGATGGAGGAACATATTGTCTGTAGTCTACTGTACATGATGGAGGAACATATTGTCTGTAGTCTACTGTACATGATGGAGGAACATGTTGTCTGTAGTCTACTGTACATGATGGAGGAACATATTGTCTGTAGTCTACTGTACATGATGGAGGAACATATTGTCTGTAGTCTACTGTACATGATGGAGGAACATATTGTCTGTCTGTAGTCTACTGTACATGATGGAGGAACATATTGTCTGTAGTCTACTGTACATGATGGAGGAACATATTGTCTGTCTGTAGTCTACTGTACATGATGGAGGAACATATTGTCTGTCTGTAGTCTACTGTACATGATGGAGGAACATATTGTCTGTCTGTAGTCTACTGTACATGATGGAGGAACATTTGTCTGTAGTCTACTGTACATGATGGAGGAACATATTGTCTGTAGTCTACTGTACATGATGGAGGAACATATTGTCTGTCTGTAGTCTACTGTACATGATGGAGGAACATATTGTCTGTCTGTAGTCTACTGTACATGATGGAGGAACATATTGTCTGTAGTCTACTGTACATGATGGAGGAACATATTGTCTGTAGTCTACTGTACATGATGGAGGAACATATTGTCTGTAGTCTACTGTACATGATGGAGGAACATATTGTCTGTAGTCTACTGTACATGATGGAGGAACATATTGTCTGTCTGTAGTCTACTGTACATGATGGAGGAACATATTGTCTGTCTGTAGTCTACTGTACATGATGGAGGAACATATTGTCTGTCTGTAGTCTACTGTACATGATGGAGGAACATATTGTCTGTCTGTAGTCTACTGTACATGATGGAGGAACATATTGTCTGTCTGTAGTCTACTGTACATGATGGAGGAACATATTGTCTGTAGTCTACTGTACATGATGGAGGAACATATTGTCTGTCTGTAGTCTACTGTACATGATGGAGGAACATATTGTCTGTCTGTAGTCTACTGTACATGATGAACATTCTGTCTGTAGTCTACTGTACATGATGGAGGAACATACTGTCTGTAGTCTACTGTACATGATGGAGGAACATGTTGTCTGTCTGTAGTCTACTGTACATGATGGAGGAACATATTGTCTGTAGTCTACTGTACATGATGGAGGAACATATTGTCTGTCTGTAGTCTACTGTACATGATGGAGGAACATATTGTCTGTCTGTAGTCTACTGTACATGATGGAGGAACATATTGTCTGTCTGTAGTCTACTGTACATGATGGAGGAACATATTGTCTGTCTGTAGTCTACTGTACATGATGGAGGAACATATTGTCTGTAGTCTACTGTACATGATGGAGGAACATATTGTCTGTCTGTAGTCTACTGTACATGATGGAGGAACATATTGTCTGTCTGTAGTCTACTGTACATGATGGAGGAACATACTGTCTGTAGTCTACTGTACATGATGGAGGAACATATTGTCTGTCTGTAGTCTACTGTACATGATGGAGGAACATATTGTCTGTAGTCTACTGTACATGATGGAGGAACATATTGTCTGTAGTCTACTGTACATGATGGAGGAACATATTGTCTGTCTGTAGTCTACTGTACATGATGGAGGAACATATTGTCTGTCTGTAGTCTACTGTACATGATGGAGGAACATATTGTCTGTCTGTAGTCTACTGTACATGATGGAGGAACATATTGTCTGTCTGTAGTCTACTGTACATGATGGAGGAACATATTGTCTGTCTGTAGTCTACTGTACATGATGGAGGAACATATTGTCTCTCTGTAGTCTACTGTACATGATGGAGGAACATGTTGTCTGTCTGTAGTCTACTGTACATGATGGAGGAACATATTGTCTGTCTGTAGTCTACTGTACATGATGGAGGAACATATTGTCTGTATCTGTAGTCTACTGTACATGATGGAGGAACATATTGTCTGTCTGTAGTCTACTGTACATGATGGAGGAACATATTGTCTGTAGTCTACTGTACATGATGGAGGAACATATTGTCTGTCTGTAGTCTACTGTACATGATGGAGGAACATATTGTCTGTAGTCTACTGTACATGATGGAGGAACATACTGTCTGTAGTCTACTGTACATGATGGAGGAACATATTGTCTGTCTGTAGTCTACTGTACATGATGGAGGAACATATTGTCTCTCTGTAGTCTACTGTACATGATGGAGGAACATATTGTCTGTAGTCTACTGTACATGATGGAGGAACATATTGTCTGTCTGTAGTCTACTGTACATGATGGAGGAACATATTGTCTGTCTGTAGTCTACTGTACATGATGGAGGAACATATTGTCTGTAGTCTACTGTACATGATGGAGGAACATATTGTCTGTAGTCTACTGTACATGATGGAGGAACATATTGTCTGTAGTCTACTGTACATGATGGAGGAACATATTGTCTGTAGTCTACTGTACATGATGGAGGAACATATTGTCTGTCTGTAGTCTACTGTACATGATGGAGGAACATATTGTCTGTCTGTAGTCTACTGTACATGATGGAGGAACATATTGTCTGTCTGTAGTCTACTGTACATGATGGAGGAACATATTGTCTGTCTGTAGTCTACTGTACATGATGGAGGAACATATTGTCTGTCTGTAGTCTACTGTACATGATGGAGGAACATATTGTCTCTGTCTGTAGTCTACTGTACATGATGGAGGAACATATTGTCTGTCTGTAGTCTACTGTACATGATGGAGGAACATATTGTCTGTAGTCTACTGTACATGATGGAGGAACATATTGTCTGTAGTCTACTGTACATGATGGAGGAACATATTGTCTGTAGTCTACTGTACATGATGGAGGAACATATTGTCTTTCTGTAGTCTACTGTACATGATGGAGGAACATATTGTCTGTCTGTAGTCTACTGTACATGATGGAGGAACATTTTGTCTGTCTGTAGTCTACTGTACATGATGGAGGAACATATTGTCTTTCTGTAGTCTACTGTACATGATGGAGGAACATATTGTCTTTCTGTAGTCTACTGTACATGATGGAGGAACATATTGTCTGTCTGTAGTCTACTGTACATGATGGAGGAACATATTGTCTGTAGTCTACTGTACATGATGGAGGAACATGTTGTTTTGACTGTAAGAAGCCATGGGTAGGAACATTTTGTCTGTAGTCTACTGTTCATGATGGAGGAACATATACCCCTGTAGATGGACCAGTAAACAAACAATTTGCCCGCCTCATTTTGGAGGAACATTTTGTTTTTTTTTTTTAAATAGTCTAGTGTACATGATGGAGGAACAAAGCGTTGTGTGGGATTGTTTCTGAAGTTAGAGCCGATTTGGAGAACCTCAAACCCAATTTGTAGAACTACTGTACATGATGGAGGAACAAATTAATTTAGTTTGTACATTTGGAGGAACATATTGTCTGTAGTCTTACTGTTACATGATGGAGTTGAAAATATTGTCTGTGTCTTTAATGATGGAGGAACATATTGTCTGTAGTCTACCAACACATGATGGAGAACATATTGTCTGTCTGTAGTCTACTGTACATGATGGACTGAACATGCTTGTTTTGACAAACCAGGAGCCAGATGGTTGTATTAATGGTAGGGAGGGTGGTATGCAGGGTGGGATGCAGGGTGGCATGCTGGGTCTGGGTGGGATGCTGGGTGGTATGCAGGGTGGGATTTTCAGGGTGGCATGCTGGGTCTGGGTGGGATGCTGGGTGCTTATCGTGGTGCAGGGTGGTACAAAGCTGGGTGGGATGCTGGGTGGGATGCTGGGTGGTATGCAGGGTGGGATGCAGGGTGGCATGCCCAATGCTGGAACTGGTGGTATGCAGGTTGGCATGCTGGGTGGGATGCTTAAGCAGTTTGGGATGCAGGGTGGCATGCTGGGTGGGATGCTGGGTGGGATGCTGGGTGGTATGCAGGGTGGCATGCAGGGTGGCAATGGGTCTGGGTGGGATGCTGGGTTATGACCAGGGTGGTATGCTGGGTCTGGGTGGTATGCAGGGTGGTATGCAGGGTGGCATGCTGGGTCTGGGTGGGATGCTGGGTGGTATGCTGGGTCTGGGTGGGATGCTGGGTGGGATGCAGGGTGGCATGCAGGGTGGCATGCTGGGTGGGATGCAGGGTGGTATGCTGGGTCTGGGTGGGATGCTGGGTGGTATGCAGGGTGGTATGCTGGGTCTGGGTGGTATGCAGGGTGGTATGCAGGGTGGCATGCTGGGTCTGGGTGGGATGCTGGGTGGTATGCTGCTTTATTAAATGTACCGGGGGGGAAAAATACAGACAGAGGTGTTTGATTACAATCGTGTTATCATTGAAAATGTTTAAATTTAAAAAATATTTTTTTTGCACATTTCAAAATGATTTCCTTTGCAATATCGTTTTTTTTGCTCCATACATTTGGTTTTACGTTTTGCTTTCAATATCATAATTTTTTGTTTTCAATACTAAGAATTTTGTTCTCGACTTCAGAAGTTTTGCTTGATCTTAATGGCACCAAAGTAACGCAATATGAGCTTCCTGCTAAGCAGCACATTCACTGAGTCAACAACAGACCCTCATGGTAACTCATTCTCACACTCTTGGGGTTTCACACACAACACTGTGGTTGTTGTCAATTATAATTTTGGGGGGTAAATTTCACTAAATGAACAATTCTCAGAAGTCGATTGGTTGATGCCCAATGCAGGTACCAGTTAGTAATGCATGTGACATCCAGCCAACCCCCAGGACACTGAGGATTAACCCCCCCACCCCCCATCTCTCTCCCTCCTCTACAGGTGTCCTGGGTGCTGGAGCAGCAGGATCCGTCAAGCTCTAGTGATGACCTCACCGCGGTGCGGAACCACACCGACCAGATGCTGTGCCTCCTGGCCGAGGAGCGACCGGGGGAGTGTGAGGGACCCCCCGGGGCGGTAACGTCCGGTAACGTCCCCCCTATTGGCCCCATCCTGGACCTGGTGGTGTCTGAGAACGTCCTGGAGCGTGTGGTGCAGTGGCACCTGAGGCGTGGCCTGGACCCCGACAGCCAGGGGGCGTTGCTCAAGCTGTTCGAGATGCTGATAGGCCAGTCTCAGCAGCCCTTGCTCCAACACAAGGCGGTGCTGCAACCTCTACTGGGTCTTCTGGGGGCCTGTGCTGAGCCCCAGCTGGGCTGCCCTCCCTCTCTGGAGAACAGCCTAGTGCTGCTGCTCAACCAGGTGGGAGGAACAGATTGGTTGATTGCTTTGAGTACAACTCAGGGGATAACACGTGAAAGCAATTCCACTTGTTTCCAACGTGGACCCTGATGGAATACACAGAAGGCAGACAAAAGAAAAACAGTGCAAAGCAAAATTAACATTGTGACTCAATGGAGGTGTGGATGGCATGAGATGGTTGGAGGTGTGGATGGCATGAGATGGTTGGAGGTGTGGATGGCATGAGATGGTTGGAGGTGTGGATGGCATGAGATGGTTGGAGGTGTGGATGGCATGAGATGGTTGGAGGTGTGGATGGCATGAGATGGTTGGAGGTGTGGATGGCATGAGATGGTTGGATGGCGTGGATGGCATGAGATGGTTGGATGGTTGGAGGTGTGGATGGCATGAGATGGTTGGAGGCGTGGATGGCATGAGATGGTTGGAGGCGTGGACGGCATGAGATGGTTGGAGGTGTGGATGGCATGAGATGGTTGGAGGTGTGGATGGCATGAGATGGTTGGAGGTGTGGATGGTTGGAGGTGTGGATGGCGTGAGATGGTTGGAGGTGTGGATGGCATGAGATGGTTGGAGGTGTGGATGGCGTGAGATGGTTGGAGGTGTGGATGGCATGAGATGGTTGGAGGTGTGGATGGCATGAGATGGTTGGAGGTGTGGATGGCATGAGATGGTTGGAGGTGTGGATGGCATGAGATGGTTGGAGGTGTGGATGGCATGAGATGGTTGGAGGTGTGGATGGCATGAGATGGTTGGAGGTGTGGATGGCATGAGATGGTTGGAGGTGGTGGATGGCATGAGATGGTTGGAGGTGTGGTTGGATGGCATGAGATGGTTGGAGGGTGGATGGCATGAGATGGTTGGAGGTGTGGATGGCATGAGATGGTTGGAGGCGTGGTTGGAGGTGAGATGGTTGGAGATGGGATGGCATGAGAGGTGTGGATGACATGAGATGGTTGGAGGCGTGGATGGCATGAGATGGTTGGAGGTGTGGATGGCATGAGATGGTTGGAGGTGTGGATGGTTGGAGGTGTGGATGGTTGGAGGTGTGGATGGTTGGAGGTGGATGGCGTGAGATGGTTGGAGGTGTGGATGGCATGAGATGGTTGGAGGTGTGGATGGCATGAGATGGTTGGAGGTGTGGATGACATGAGATGGTTGGAGGTGTGGATGGCATGAGATGGTTGGAGGTGTGGATGGCATGAGATGGTTGGAGGTGTGGATGACATGAGATGGTTGGGGGTGTGGATGGCATGAGATGGTTGGGGGTGTGGATGACATGAGATGGTTGGAGGTGTGGATGGCATGAGATGGTTGGAGGCATGAGATGGTTGGAGGTGTGGATGGCATGAGATGGTTGGTGTGGATGGTTGGAGGTGTGGATGGTTGGAGGTGTGGATGGCATGAGATGGTTGGAGGTGTGGATGGCATGAGATGGTTGGAGGTGTGGATGGCATGAGATGGTTGGAGGTGTGGATGGCATGAGATGGTTGGAGGTGTGGATGACATGAGATGGTTGGAGGTGTGGATGGCATGAGATGGTTGGAGGTGTGGATGGTTGGAGGTGTGGATGGCATGAGATGGTTGGAGGTGTGGATGGCATGAGATGGTTGGAGGTGTGGATGGCGTGAGATGGTTGGAGGTGTGGATGACGTGAGATGGTTGGAGGCGTGGGCGGCGTGAGATGGTTGGAGGCGTGGATGGTTGGAGGTGTGGATGGCATGAGATGGTTGGAGGTGTGGATGGCATGAGATGGTTGGAGGTGTGGATGACGTGAGATGGTTGGAGGTGTGGATGGCGTGAGATGGTTGGAGGCGTGGATGGCATGAGATGGTTGGAGGTGTGGATGGCGTGAGATGGTTGGAGGTGTGGATGGTTGGAGGTGTGGATGGTTGGAGGTGTGGATGACATGAGATGGTTGGAGGTGTGGATGGTTGGAGGTGTGGATGACATGAGATGGTTGGAGGTGTGGATTGCATGAAATGGTTGGAGGTGTGGATGGTTGGAGGTGTGGATGACATGAGATGGTTGGAGGCGTGGATGGCATGAGATGGTTGGAGGTGTGGATGGCATGAGATGGTTGGATGGCATGAGATGGAGGCATGAGATGGTTGGAGGTGTGGATGTGGATGGCATGAGATGGTTGGAGGTGTGGATGGTTGGAGGTGTGGCATGAGATGGTTGGAGGTGTGGATGGCATGAGATGGTTGGAGGTGTGGATGCATGAGATGGTTGGAGATGTTGGAGGTGTGGATGACATGAGATGGTTGGAGGTGTGGATGGCATGAGATGGTTGGAGGTGTGGATGGCATGAGATGGTTGGAGGTGTGGGTGGCATGAGATGGTTGGAGGTGTGGATGGCATGAGATGGTTGGAGGTGTGGATGGCATGAGATGGTTGGAGGTGTGGGTGGCATGAGATGGTTGGAGGTGTGGATGGCATGAGATGGTTGGATGGCATGAGATGGTTGGAGGTGTGGATGGCATGAGATGGTTGGAGGTGGATGACATGAGATGGTTGGAGGTGTGGATGACATGAGATGGTTGGAGGTGTGGATGGTTGAGATGGGTGGATGGCATGAGATGGTTGGAGGTGTGGATGGTTGGAGGTGTGGATGGCATGAGATGGTTGGAGGTGTGGATGGCATGAGATGGTTGGAGGTGTGGATGGCATGAGATGGTTGGAGGTGTGGATGACATGAGATGGTTGGAGGTGTGGATGACATGAGATGGTTGGAGGTGGTGGAGGTGTGGATGGCATGAGATGGTTGGAGGTGTGGATGGCATGAGATGGTTGGAGGTGGATGACATGGATGGCATGAGATGGTTGGAGGTGTGGATGGTTGGAGGTGTGGATGACATGAGATGGTTGGAGGCGTGGATGGCATGAGATGGTTGGAGGTGTGGATGGCATGAGATGGTTGGATGTGTGGATGGCATGAGATGGTTGGAGGCATGAGATGGTTGGAGGTGTGGATGGCATGAGATGGTTGGAGGTGTGGATGGCATGAGATGGTTGGAGGTGTGGATGGCATGAGATGGTTGGAGGCATGAGATTGTTGGAGGTGTGGATGACATGAGATGGTTGGAGGTGTGGATGGCATGAGATGGTTGGAGGTGTGGATGGCATGAGATGGTTGGAGGTGTGGATGGCATGAGATGGTTGGAGGTGTGGATGGCATGAGATGGTTGGAGGTGTGGGATGGCATGAGATGGTTGGAGGTGTGGATGGCATGAGATGGTTGGAGGTGGGATGGCATGAGATGGTTGGAGGCGTGGATGGCATGAGATGGTTGGAGGTGTGGATGACATGAGATGGTTGGAGGTGTGGATGACATGAGATGGTTGGAGGTGTGGATGGTTGGAGGGGTGGATGGCATGAGATGGTTGGAGGTGTGAGATGGTTGGAGGTGTGGATGGCATGAGATGGTTGGAGGTGTGGGTGGCATGAGATGGTTGGAGAGGCATGAGATGGTTGGAGGTGTGGATGGCATGAGATGGTTGGAGGTGTGGATGACATGAGATGGTTGGAGGTGTGGATGACATGAGATGGTTGGAGGTGGATGGATGGCATGGTTGGAGATGGTTGGAGGCATGATGGTTGGAGGTGTGGATGGCATGAGATGGGAGGTGTGGATGGCATGAGATGGTTGGAGGTGTGGATGGCATGAGATGGTTGGAGGTGTGGATGGCATGAGATGGTTGGAGGACATGAGATGGTTGGATGGGATGACATGAGATGGTTGGAGGTGTGGATGGCATGAGATGGTTGGAGGTGTGGATGGCATGAGATGGTTGGAGGTGTGGATGGCATGAGATGGTTGGATGGTGGCATGAGATGGTTGGAGGTGGATGGCATGAGATGGTTGGAGGTGTGGATGGCATGAGATGGTTGGAGGCGTGGTTGGATGGCATGAGATGGTTGGAGGTGTGGATGGCATGAGATGGTTGGTGTGGATGGTTGGATGAGATGGTTGGAGGTGTGGATGGCATGAGGTTGGAGGTGTGGATGGCATGAGATGGTTGGAGGTGTGGATGGCATGAGATGGTTGGAGGTGGATGGCATGAGATGGTTGGAGGTGGATGGATGGATGGTGGAGGTGTGGATGGTTGGAGGTGTGGATGGCATGAGATGGTTGGAGGTGTGGATGGCATGAGATGGTTGGAGGTGTGGATGGCGTGAGATGGTTGGAGGTGTGGATGACATGAGATGGTTGGAGGTGTGGATGGCATGAGATGGTTGGAGGTGTGGATGGCATGAGATGGTTGGAGGTGTGGATGGCATGAGATGGTTGGAGGTGTGGATGGCATGAGATGGTTGGGGGTGTGGATGACATGAGATGGGAGGTTGGATGGCATGAGATGGTTGGGGGTGTGGATGACATGAGATGGTTGGAGGTGTGGATGGCATGAGATGGTTGGAGGCATGAGATGGTTGGAGGTGTGGATGGCATGAGATGGTTGGTGTGGATGGTTGGAGGTGTGGATGGTTGGAGGTGTGGATGGCATGAGATGGTTGGAGGTGTGGATGGCATGAGATGGTTGGAGGTGTGGATGGCATGAGATGGTTGGAGGTGTGGATGACATGAGATGGTTGGAGAGGTGGTTGGAGGTGCGGATGGCATGAGATGGTTGGAGGTGCGGATGGCATGAGATGGTTGGAGGTGTGGATGGTTGGAGGTGTGGATGGCATGAGATGGTTGGAGGTGTGGATGGCATGAGATGGTTGGAGGTGTGGATGGCATGAGATGGTTGGAGGTGTGGATGACGTGAGATGGTTGGAGGCGTGGGCGGCGTGAGATGGTTGGAGGCGTGGATGGTTGGAGGTGTGGATGGCATGAGATGGTTGGAGGTGTGGATGGCATGAGATGGTTGGAGGATGGTTGGATGACATGAGATGGTTGGAGGTGTGGATGGCATGAGATGGTTGGAGGTGTGGATGAGATGGTTGGAGGTGTGGATGAGATGGTTGGAGGTGTGGATGGCATGAGATGGTTGGAGGTGTGGATGGCATGAGATGGTTGGAGGTGTGGATGGTTGGAGGTGTGGATGACATGAGATGGTTGGAGGTGTGGATGGCATGAGATGGTTGGAGGTGTGGATGGTTGGAGGTGTGGATGACATGAGATGGTTGGAGGTGTGGATGGCATGAGATGGTTGGAGGTGTGGATGGTTGGAGGTGTGGATGACATGAGATGGTTGGAGGTGTGGATGGCATGAGATGGTTGGAGGCGTGGATGTCATGAGATGGTTGGATGTGTGGATGGCATGAGATGGTTGGAGGCATGAGATGGTTGGAGGTGTGGATGGCATGAGATGGTTGGAGGTGTGGATGGCATGAGATGGTTGGAGGTGTGGATGGCATGAGATGGTTGGAGGCATGAGATTGTTGGAGGTGTGGATGACATGAGATGGTTGGAGGTGTGGATGGTTGGAGGTGTGGATGGCATGAGATGGTTGGAGGTGTGGATGGCATGAGATGGTTGGAGGTGTGGGTGGCATGAGATGGTTGGAGGTGTGGATGGCATGAGATGGTTGGAGGTGTGGATGGCATGAGATGGTTGGAGGTGTGGGTGGCATGAGATGGTTGGAGGCGTGGATGGCATGAGATGGTTGGAGGCGTGGATGGCATGAGATGGTTGGAGGTGTGGATGACATGAGATGGTTGGAGGTGTGGATGACATGAGATGGTTGGAGGTGTGGATGGTTGGAGGGGTGGATGGCATGAGATGGTTGGAGGTGTGGATGGTTGGAGGTGTGGATGGCATGAGATGGTTGGAGGTGTGGATGGCATGAGATGGTTGGAGGTGTGGATGGCATGAGATGGTTGGAGGTGTGGATGACATGAGATGGTTGGAGGTGTGGATGACATGAGATGGTTGGAGGTGTGGATGACATGAGATGGTTGGAGGTGTGGATGACATGAGATGGTTGGAGGTGTGGATGGCATGAGATGGTTGGAGGTGTGGATGGTTGGAGGTGTGGATGACATGAGATGGTTGGAGGTGTGGATGGCATGAGATGGTTGGAGGTGTGGATGGCATGAGATGGTTGGATGTGTGGATGGCATGAGATGGTTGGAGGCATGAGATGGTTGGAGGTGTGGATGACATGAGATGGTTGTAGGTGTGGATGGCATGAGATGGTTGGAGGTGTGGATGGCATGAGATGGTTGGAGGCATGAGATGGTTGGAGGTGTGGATGACATGAGATGGTTGGAGGTGTGGATGGCATGAGATGGTTGGAGGTGTGGATGGCATGAGATGGTTGGAGGTGTGGGTGGCATGAGATGGTTGGAGGTGTGGATGGCATGAGATGGTTGGAGGTGTGGATGGCATGAGATGGTTGGAGGTGTGGGTGGCATGAGATGGTTGGAGGCATGAGATTGTTGGAGGTGTGGATGACATGAGATGGTTGGAGGTGTGGATGGTTGGAGGGGTGGATTGCATGAGATGGTTGGAGGTGTGGATGGCATGAGATGGTTGGAGGTGTGGGTGGCATGAGATGGTTGGAGGCGTGGATGGCATGAGATGGTTGGAGGTGTGGATGACATGAGATGGTTGGAGGTGTGGATGACATGAGATGGTTGGAGGTGTGGATGGTTGGATGGGTGGATGGCATGAGATGGTTGGAGGTGTGGATGGCATGAGATGGTTGGAGGTGTTGATGGTTGGAGGTGTGGATGGCATGAGATGGTTGGAGGTGTGGATGGCATGAGATGGTTGGAGGTGTGGATGGCATGAGATGGTTGGAGGCGTGGGTGGCATGAGATGGTTGGAGGCGTGGGTGGCATGAGATGGTTGGAGGCGTGGGTGGCATGAGATGGATGGAGGCGTGGGTGGCATTTGGAGGCGTGGGTGGCATGAGATGGTTGGAGGGGTGGATGGCTACGGTTGAGCTGTTAAACCTTTTGTAATTCATACCTTTTGTAGTTCATTGTGTCATGGCGTTTTATGTTTCATGAAATGAACAAGATATTGTGATCTCAACATCACCAGATCTGTGTGTCGATGGCGCGTGCTCCTGCTGTGTTGGAGCTGTTGTTCAGGTCTGCCCCTGCCCAACACGGTCCTACCAACCTGCTCATCTTCTCCCTGCTGGTTCCCTTCATCCACCGTGACGGGGCCATCGGACAGCAGGCCCGCGACGCCCTCCTCCTCGTCATGGCAACCTCGGCCAGCAACCAGGGCGTGGCGCGCTACATTGCAGAGAACTCCTACTTCTGCCCGGTGAGGGATGTTTTTAATGTATTTATATTCAACTTTTGTTTAGGCAGTTGTCCCATTGAGACAAAGGTCTCTTTTTTTCAAGGGAGCCCTGCATTACAACAGCAGAAAGCAATTAATTACATGTGAAAAGTTTAGACACAAACTGAACTAATGGGGTAAGGGTGTTATGGGACATGGCTCTTTCTGTTCACGATCTATCGGTGAACATATCGGAATCGGACGATATTAGCTAAAAATGCGACGTCTGTCTAGTTTTAACGGCGATGTGAAAAACCGATGTCAAAGTTGACGTGCAAACCTATATAAAGTAGGTACCTGACGTAATGAAGCCACGTCAAATTGTGCGCCACACCCGCAACACAGCATTCCTAACCTAGCCCACAATGTCTGCTGTGGGGATTGAGCAGTCAACAAGTCGAGCAGTCATTTGAAAGAGTAAGAACATTTCAGCGAGACAACTCAAAAGGCGAAATCCACTAAAGCCAAGATAATGGAATTCATTGCCCTTGACCAATCAACCGTTCTCTGTCGTGGGTGATGTTGGCTTTCGCCGACTGGTTGATCACCGGTACACACTACCAAGTGTGCTGTTTTTCCAGATGTTGCCCTACCGGAGTTACACAGTAGTACTGCTATTAGCTTCAAGAAATACATACTACGGAACACTGTTTGTGTCTTTGCGTGTCAAAAAGAAAATACAGTAGCACTGTCAAAGCTGTACAAAAAAAAACTCTGCAAACACCACTACACTAACAAAGTGCTACATGTTTAAACCCATGATTCACTATTGCCTCCACTAAGTTTATCTCTGTGGGTTTGTGGACTGCTTGTATTTCACTAAGGATCTGGAACGACGTTATGTTTCCCCTCTGACAGACACATGCTGATCCCCCCGATGATGATGATGATGATGATGATGATGATGGTGTGTCTAGTGTTGTCACGAAACAAGAATTTAGACTTTGAAACCAATACCAGGTTTAGTATCACAATACTAGATACCATGACCAAAAAAATAAAGCAGGGATGATTTTTTTTTTTTGTAGGACTGAGAAGGTTAGTTCTGGTGACTTTTTTATTTTTTTTTTAAGGATATTATTTTTAAAGGGACCACACAGACATTTAGGAGCACAATGAAAGTTTGAGTTGTTTCAATGATGATGATAAAGGACTAAAAGACCACGAATAAAATATCTTTGGAGTGTTCCATGCTCAATCAAGCACAATGTACCCTCAAATATTTGAGTCAAAAAAAATTCAGCTGTCCCTTGAAAGGGCGGATGGGTAACTGGGCACTCACGTGGGTGTCTGGGGGGTTTAAGAGAACTCTTTGCTAGCAGTTACATGCAATTTCAAAACGCAACCTAGTGTGTGTGATGTTTAAAATGTAGTTAGCCATCAAACACTAGGACAAAGTCACTCTTCAGTAGACTTCTGGGTTCATTTGACCAACTTCTGTGCCTGTGTGCTTCTGGAAATGAGTCTTTCAGCACTTCACTCACAGTGCACCACTCCCCGGGCACTAATGTAGAGGAAAGAGATGAGTAGGGATGGTGCCAGGTTTCCTCCAGACGTGACGCTTGGCAATCAGGCCAAAGAGTTCTATCTTGGTTTCATCAGACCAGATAATCTTGTTTCTCATGGTCTGAGAGTCCTTTTAAGTGCCTTTTGGCCAACTGCAAGTGGGCTGTCGTGCCTTTTAATGAGGAGTGGGTTCTGTCTGGCCACTCTACCATAAAGGCCTGATTTGGTGGAGTGCTGCAGAGATGGTTGTCCTTCTGAAAGGCTCTCCCATCTCCACAGAGGAACTGTCAGAGTAACCATTGGGTTCTTCATGACCAAGGCTCTCCTCCCCCCAATTGCTGTGTTTGGACAGGCGGCCAGGTCTAGGAAGAGTCTTGGTGGTTCCAAACTTCTACCATTTTAAGAATGATGGAGGCCACTGTGTTCTTGGGGGGCATTCAATGCTGCAGAATTGCCTCAATGGCATACTTATTTACATTTGAGTAATTTTAGTAGACGATCTTATCCAGAGTGACTTACTGTAGTGAGTGGATACATTTTTTTGTACTGGTCCCCCGTGGGAATCGAACTGAGCCACACGGGATTATTATTATTATTATTATTATTATATTGTCTATACTAGTCAAGAGTAGCCTAATCCATGTGATAGCATCACAGACATGTTTTTTGTACCATTCTGCCTGCCGTAGTGAAAATGCCTGGAACAGGTGATTATTATTATTATTATTTTTTACAGATGAAGGATCTTCCTTTTAGAATTTGTGCCAGTTTGCTACAGCAGCAAATTGAAATGTGAATTATTATGTGGATTTATAGACTGGTTGGTTGTTTAGCAACAAAACTGGCGCGTGTGCAAACTATGTTGCAAAACAGGCAGGATTTTGCTTAGACCATTGACAACATGTAAAAATTTTTTATTGAAACCAGTATCACGATACCAGAATTTTGTCTTTGTACCAATACCAGGTTTAGTGTCACGACACTCGATACCATCACGATACTTGATACCATCACGATACTTGATACCAAAACGATACTTGATACCAAAACGATACTCGATACCAAAACGATACTCGATACCAAAACGATACTCGATACCAAAACGATACTCGATACCAAAACGATACTTGATACCAAAACGATACTTGATACCAAAACGATACTTGATACCAAAACGATACTTGATACCAAAACGATACTTGATACCAAAACGACACCACGACAAGAAATAAGGCCTATTATGCCAGTCACAGAATGGCACTCGGTCTTATCATTTCACTTTAAATGTTAGATTTTTGAACTGATTCATTTAATGAATCAATTATAACGTCATACAATTAATTTTACTTCGTTTTTTTCCCCATTCTAACTACATAACATAATGGAAAAGAACAAATTCTTATTTTCAATGACGGCCTAGGAACAGTGGGTTAACTGCCTGTTCAGGGGCAGAACGACAGATTTGTACCTTGTCAGCTTGGGGGTTTGAACTTGCAACTTTTCAGTTACTAGTCCAACGCTCTAACCACTAGGCTACCCTGCCGCCCCAGTGTGTTGTGTTTTGTAGTGTTCTAGCCTGTACTGAACATTGTTTTGCGAACGGTAATGAACCGTTTCAACATCTCTACATGCCATGTTGCATTATTCAGTGGTTCCTCGTGACAGGCTAGAGCTAGCACTGAGTGAGTGGAGCAGGCACCGTGCTCTCTCTCTCTCGCGCGCCCGTAAGGGGACATCGGCTGTGCTGATACAGATTTGCTCCTCTCTCAATCAGTAGACAACGTGAGACAGAAGCACTTTTTAAAGTAACTAAAAGTCTAGTACCGAAACGGTTTCCCATGTTCTAGTATCGAAAAAGTACCGAAGTTTGGGTTTACCGTGCAACGTTACTCATGAGTGCAAGCGATTTTGGGTTTAAATTTGAAGTTCTGTTGGACGTTTACAATATAGGTACACTTCACTTCCTGGAAAAATGGTTTATGTAATTACTCCAATTAATAGAGAAGGGAGGTCACTTTGCATTGGGACTTTTGATGCCTATTCACTTGTATAGCTTACTGGTGATTACGTTTGTTCAGCTTACTGTGTAATGACTGGTTAGGGTTGGCTGTGTAATGACTGGTTTGGGTTGGCTGTGTAATGACTGGTTAGGGTTGGCTCTGTAATGACTGGTTAGGGTTGGCTCTGTAATGACTGGTTAGGGTTGGCTGTGTAATGACTGGTTAGGGTTGGCTCTGTAATGACTGGTTAGGGTTGGCTGTGTAATGACTGGTTAGGGTTGGCTGTGTAATGACTGGTTAGGGTTGGCTGTGTAATGACTGGTTAGGGTTGGCTCTAATGACTGGTTAGGGTTGGCTCTAATGACTGGTTAGGGTTGGCTCTAATGACTGGTTAGGGTTGGCTGTGTAATGACTGGTTAGGGTTGGCTGTGTAATGACTGGTTAGGGTTGGCTGTGTAATGACTGGTTTGGGTTGGCTGTGTAATGACTGGTTAGGGTTGGCTCTGTAATGACTGGTTAGGGTTGGCTGTGTAACGACTGGTTAGAGTTGGCTCTAATGACTGGTTAGGGTTGGCTGTGTAATGACTGGTTAGGGTTGGCTCTAATGACTGGTTAGGGTTGGCTGTGTAATGACTGGTTAGGGTTGACTCTAATGACGTATTTAACTAGGCAAGGTAATTAAGAACAAATTCTTATTTACAATGACGGCCTACACCTCTGACTCTGGAGAAGTTTCCTCTCTGTTACTGAAAGACAACACTGGAGACCTCTGACTCTGTTTCTGAAAGACTGGAGACCTCTGACTCTGGAGAGTTTCTCTCTGTTACTGAAAGACAACACTGGAGACCTCTGACTCTGAGACAACACTTCCTCTCTGTTTTCTGAAAAGACAACACTGGAGACCTCTGACTCTGGAGAAGTTTCCTCTCTGTTACTGAAAGACAACACTGGAGACCTCTGACTCTGGAGAAGTTTCCTCTCTGTTACTGAAAGACAACACTGGAGACCTCTGACTCTGGAGAAGTGTCCTCTCTGTTACTGAAAGACAACACTGGAGACCTCTGACTCTGGAGAAGTTTCCTCTCTGTTACTGAAAGACAACAGCAGTGGTAGCTAGCGACAGGCCAGTCTCCTGCTGCAGTGGTAGCTAGCGACAGGCCAGTCCCTGTTGCAGTGGTAGCTAGCGACAGGCCAGTCTCCTGCTGCAGTGGCAGCTAGCGACAGGCCAGTCTCCTGCTGCAGTGGTAGCTAGTCACAGGCCAGTCTCCTGCTGCAGTGGTAGCTAGCGACAGGCCAGTCTCCTGCTGCAGTGGTAGCTAGCGACAGGCCAGTCTCCTGCTGCAGTGGCAGCTAGCAACAGGCCAGTCTCCTGCTGCAGTGGTAGCTAGCAACAGGCCAGTCTCCTGCTGCAGTGGTAGCTAGCGACAGGCCAGTCTCCTGCTGCAGTGGTAGCTAGCGACAGGCCAGTCTCCTGCTGCAGTGGTAGCTAGCGACAGGCCAGTCTCCTGCTGCAGTGGTAGCTAGCGACAGGCCAGTCTCCTGCTGCAGTGGCAGCTAGCTCTCCTGCTGCAGTGGTAGCTAACGACAGGCCAGTCTCCTGCTGCAGTGGTAGCTAGCGACAGGCCAGTCTCCTGCTGCAGTGGTAGCTAGCGACAGGCCAGTCTCCTGTTGCAGTGGTAGCTAGCGACAGGCCAGTCTCCTGTTGCAGTGGTAGCTAGCGACAGGCCAGTCTCCTGCTGCAGTGGTAGCTAGCGACAGGCCAGTCTCCTGCTGCAGTGGCAGCTCCTGTTGCAGCGACAGGCCAGTCTCCTGCTGCAGTGGCAGCTAGCGACAGGCCAGTCTCCTGCTGCAGTGGTAGCTAGCGACAGGCCAGTCTCCTGCTGCAGTGGTAGCTAGCGACAGGCCAGTCTCCTGCTGCAGTGGCAGCTAGCGACAGGCCAGTCTCCTGCAGTGGCAGCTAGCGACAGGCCAGTCTCCTGCTGCAGTGGTAGCTAGCGACAGGCCAGTCTCCTGCTGCAGTGGTAGCTAGCGACAGGCCAGTCTCCTGCTGCAGTGGTAGCTAGCGACAGGCCAGTCTCCTGCTGCAGTGGTAGCTAGCGACAGGCCAGTCTCCTGCTGCAGTGGTAGCTAGCGACAGGCCAGTCTCCTGCTGCAGTGGTAGCTAGCGACAGGCCAGTCTCCTGCTGCAGTGGTAGCTAGTGACAGGCCAGTCTCCTGCTGCAGTGGTAGCCAGCGACAGGCCAGTCTCCTCTTCATTGTAATCAGCCCTCTGATTACAATGAAGAGCAAGACGTACCACTCTGTTCTGGACCAGCTGCAGCTTAACTAGGTCTTTCCTTGAAGCACTTGACCACACGACTGGACAATAATCAAGATTAGGCAAAACTAGAGCCTGCAGGACTTGCTTTGGGGAGTGTGGTGTCAAAAGAGCAGAGCATCTCTTTATTACGGCCAGACCTCTCCCCATCTTTACAACCATTGAATCTATATGTTTTGACCATGACAGTTTACAATCTAAGGTAACGACAAGTAATTTAGTCTCCTCAACTTGTTCAACAGCCACACCATTCATTACCAGATTCAGCTGAGGTCTCAAACTTAGGTAATGATTTGTACCAAATACAATGCTCTTAGTTTTAGAGATGTTCAGGACCAGTTTATTACTGGCCACCCATTCCAAAACAGACTGCAACTCTTTAAGGGTTTCAGTGACTTCATTAGCTGTGGTTGCTGATGCATATATAGTTGAATCATAAGCATACATGGACACACATGCTTTGTTCAATGCCAGTGGCAGGTCATTGGTAAAAATAGAAAAGAGTAGAGGGCCTAGAGAGCTGACCTGCGGTACACCACATTTGACATGTTTGGCATTAGAGACGCTTCCATTAAAGAAAACCCTTTGAGTTCTATTTGATAGATAGCTCTGAATCCACCATATGGCTGGAGGTTGAAAAGCCATAACACATGCGTTTTGTGTGTATGTATACAAAATAACTTTTCTTTTTTTAATAACTTGGAGGGGCAAATGTAATATTTTTGCTCCAAAAACTTTTTTTGCTGCCAGTTGCTATAAAGAAATGCTGTCGACAGGACTGTCTGTGTTGGCTAGCTGTTCTCCAAGGGGCTGTGGCGTTATTAAACCAGAGACCGTTTTTCAGATTAAACGAGGAACACATTTGCCTGTAGACACTGTCCCGAGACCTGTTTTCCAATGCATGTGTATATCTCCCAGCAATGTCATCTTTCTCCCTCCTTTATTTGATCAGAAAATACATCATTAATACATGGACTGTTAGTATTTCCCGCTGTGTGTTTGTGATGTGCTGCTGCCACACATGCCTGCTTTCCCTTATATTTGACACATGTTCAGCCTTGTCAAAATGAATATTTCACCTCTTAATTTAGTCCTAAACATCCACTGACCTCTTCCCCCCCCCCCTCCAGGTGCTGGCCACGGGCCTCAGTGCTCTCTACTCCTCCCTGCCGAGGAAGATAGAGGTACGGGGGGATGACTGGCACGCTCTGCGCAGGGAGGACTGGATGGGCGTGTCTTCTCTGGTGCTCTTCATGAACTCTCTGGAGTTCTGTAACGCTGTCATTCAGGTGGCTCACCCCCTGGTCCGCAGACAGCTGGTCGACTACGTTCACAACGGCTTCCTGGTCCCTGTCATGGGACCCGCCCTACACAAGGTAGGGGGGGGAACTCTCTGATTGGCTAGCCTGAGCTGATTGATTGAATTTATTAGCTAGTTAAAAAAATAGTAGCCAGCCGGAGACGACGCTCAAAGATGTGATTTTATTACTCTTCTCGTTAAAACATGTAATTTTGGCTGCCAACATCAGAATAGTTTATTGTAATATGTATCACCACCCCCCCCCCCAGTCATCTGTAGATGAGATGATAGCCAGTACAACCTACCTGGACCTGTTCCTGCGCAGCGTCACGGAAACGTCTCTCCTTAAAGCCTTCCTGCGTTTTATCCTCATGCATCGCCACGACAACGACACCATCCTGGACACGTTGCTAACGCGCATCAGCAGCAACTCGAGGGTCAGTACTATGTTGGTGTTTGTGAGTGTACAGTACTGGGGGTTCTCTGGGAGTGAGAGGGAGAAGTTGACATTCATTTTTCAGTCATTTAAGCAGACCATCTTATCTAAAGCCACTTACAGTTAGTGCCATCAAAAGGTAGCTAGGTGAGACAACCACATCCATATTAGTTGTAGTAAGTAAAATGTAGTAAGTAATGTTCTGCTGTCTTCTCTCCTACAGCTGTATCTAATGTTCTGTAGTTTCTCTCCTACAGCTGTGTCTAATGTTCTGCTGTTTCTCTCCTACAGCTGTGTCTAATGTTCTGCTATTTACATTTACATTTAAGTCATTTAGCTGTGTCTAATGTTCTGCTCTTCCTCAGCTGTGTCTAATGTTCTGACTCCTACAAATTTCTGGTGCTTTTCACCTTATGACATCCAGTGGAATGTTCAGCCACTTTACAATAGTGCATCTAGGTCTTTTTCTCTCCTAAGGGGTCTAATGTTCTGGTTCTGCTCTTTCTCCTAAATGATTATTTACATTTACTTTATCCTATCCTAGGTATTCCATTAAAATAGTGGTGGGGGTTTCAGGTGTCTCCGGAAGGTGGTGATTGAATCCGCTGTCCTGGCGTCGTGAGGGAGTTTGTTCCACCATTGGGGGCCAGAGCAGCGAACAGTTTTGACTGGGCTGAGCGGGGAACTGTACTTCCTCAGTGGTAGGGGGCGAGCAGGCCAGAGGTGGATGAACGCAGTGCCCTTGTTTGGGTGTAGGGCCTGATCAGAGCCTGGAGGTACTGAGGTGCCGTTCCCCTCACAGCTCCGTAGGCAAGCACCATGGTCTTGTAGCGGATGCGAGCTTCAACTGGAAGCCAGTGGAGAGAGCGGAGGAGCGGGGTGACGTGAGAGAACTTGGGAAGGTTGAACACCAGACGGGCTGCGGCGTTCTGGATGAGTTGTAGGGGTTTAATGGCACAGGCAGGGAGCCCAGCCAACAGCGAGTTGCAGTAATCCAGACGGGAGATGACAAGTGCCTGGATTAGGACCTGCGCCGCTTCCTGTGTGAGGCAGGGTCGTACTCTGCGGATGTTGTAGAGCATGAACCTACAGGAACGGGCCACCGCCTTGATGTTATTTGAGAACGACAGGGTGTTGTCCAGGATCACGCCAAGGTTCTTAGCGCTCTGGGACGAGGACACAATGGAGTTGTCAACCGTGATGGCGAGATCATGGAACGGGCAGTCCTTCCCCGGGAGGAAGAGCAGCTCCGTCTTGCCGAGGTTCAGCTTGAGGTGATGATCCGTCATCCACACTGATATGTCTGCCAGACATGCAGAGATGCGATTCGCCACCTGGTCGTCAGAAGGGGTGGCTCTCCTACAGCTGTGTCTAATGTTCTGCTGTGTCTAATGTTCTGCTGTGTCTAATGTTCTGCTATGTCTAATGTTCTGCTGTTTCTCTCCTACAGCTGTGTCTAATATTCTGTTATTTCTCTCCTACAGCTGTGTCTAATGTTCTGTTATTTCTCTCCTACTACAGCTGTGTCTAATGTTCTGTAGTTTCTCTCCTACAGCTGTGTCTAATGTTCTGCTATGTCTAATGTTCTGTTGTGTTTAATGTTCTGTTGTTTCTCTCCTACAGCTGTGTCTAATGTTCTGCTGTTTCTCTCCTACAGCTGTGTCTAATGTTCTGCTGTGTCTAATGTTCTGTTATGTCTAATGTTCTGTTTCTCTCCTACAGCTGTGTCTAATGTTCTGCTGTTTCTCTCCTACAGCTGTGTCTAATGTTCTGTTATTTCTCTCCTACAGCTGTGTCTAATGTTCTGCTATGTCTAATGTTCTGCTATGTCTAATGTTCTGTTATTTCTCTCCTACAGCTGTGTCTAATGTTCTGCTATGTCTAATGTTCTGCTATTTCTCTCCTACAGCTGTGTCTAATGTTCTGCTATGTCTAATGTTCTGTTATTTCTCTCCTACAGCTGTGTCTAATGTTCTGTTATTTCTCTCCTACAGCTGTGTCTAATGTTCTGTTATGTCTAATGTTCTGCTATGTCTAATGTTCTGCTGTGTCTAATGTTCTGCTGTTTCTCTCCTACAGCTGTGTCTAATGTTCTGTTATTTCTCTCCTACAGCTGTGTCTAATGTTCTGTTATGTCTAATGTTCTGCTATGTCTAATGTTCTGCTGTGTCTAATGTTCTGCTGTTTCTCTCCTACAGCTGTGTCTAATGTTCTGTTATGTCTAATGTTCTGTTATGTCTAATGTTCTGCTATGTCTAATGTTCTGCTGTGTCTAATGTTCTGCTGTTTCTCTCCTACAGCTGTGTATGGTGTCTTTGAGCCTGTTTAGGACTCTGCTCTCTCTCAACTGTGAAGACCTCATGTTGCAGCTCGTTCTCAGGTAGATACTGTGTGTGTGTTGTGTTACTATACTACTGCTGAGAATGTAACAGTGTATTGTTGTCTTACTGCATATTTTTAAGATTCTACTTGTAATAAAAAAACACATTATAAATGAAATCTATTATTATTTTCATGACAGGTATCTGCTGCCCTGTACCCATGTGATGTTGAGTCAGAGGCGTGCCATCAGGGACACTGATCTCTATGGTAAATCAGCTGACAAGTTCCTGTCCCTGATCCCAGACTGCTGCCGTCTGAGCACAGCGACCTCTGCTGAGCGGGAGGAAGAACCTGCCCTTTGGGGGAAAGGTAACTTGACTGACAGGCGACTAACCACGGTTTCTACTGAACAGTTCACTCATTCGAGCAGATCATCCAGATGAACTTACAATGTACCCCTTTTTCAATACACAAGACAAGCATAAGAAACGGTGTGTGTTTTAAACCATTGTGCTGTGTTAAAGATTTGGATAGAGTTGAACTTCAATTTTAACTATACGTTTTCATTATGAAGTTTTATGGAGATATTTTGTTATATTTTTTTATCAATGTTTAAAATATATACAGTGGGGCTAAAAAAAAGTATTTAGTCAGCCACCAATTGTGCAAGTTCTCCCACTTAAAAAGATGAGAGAGGCCTGTAGGAAGCTAGGAAAGACCAATAAAAGGAAGCTAGGAAAGACCAATAAAAGGAAGCTAGGAAAGACCAATAAAAGGAAGCTAGGAAAGACCAATAAAAGGAAGCTAGGAAAGACCAAGAAAAGGAAGGAAAGAGAGCTAGTCACACGGGACTCGTCGGAGGTCTGTAACGCTGACGTGCCAACTTCTGTCTGTTGCGTCTGAACCGTTTGGGTTCTAAAACTAAGATGACCCCACTGTGGAAAGTGGAGACCCTCACGAACATGTCACGGGATTCGTCTGACGGTAACCCATACACATTAATGGAAGTAGTTTTGTGGCAAATAAGGGGTTAAAAACATATGTATTTGCTGATCTTATATTTCCTAGGTATAGTGAAAGGGGGGATACCTAGTCAGTTGTACATTTAACCCAACCACTCTGAATCACAGAGGTGTGGGGGGGCATAATCGATGGTGCCCAGGGAACATTGAAGGGAACTGCCTTTCCCAGGGGTAGAACGAGAGATTTTTAACTTGTCGGTTCGGGGATTCGATCCAACAACCTTTCGTTTACTGGCCCAACGTTCTAACCACTAGGCTACCTGCCTATAGGACAGACACTTCAAAACCTTAGTCCAAAAAGAAATCACAAGGAATATATATTTTTTTAACCATTTATGAATGTGTTATTTAATGTGTTTCTATGGGCTATAGTGGTAAAGGCAAAATTCAATATAAAATGAAATAACAAAATAAAAGGGCATATAAAAATTAAAATAAATGACAATAAAATTTAAATACAAATATTTTTTTATATATTTTTTTTAAGTTGCATTATGTTACACAATGACTCTCTTGTTTGACTCACTACTTAGATTTATATATAAATGTTGTAAATATGTATCTACATAAAGTAGAATCATGACTAATGTTCATCCCTCTGTCTGTCTGTAGTCCTGAACAGCCCCAGCTCAGAGTCTCCAGTACACCACAAACCCAGCACTCCATCCCGCTTGGCCCTCTTCATGCGCCAGCAGAGCACTGGAGGAGGGCCCTGCACCCCCTCCCCCACCGAGACGATCCCCTCGTCGCCCGGTGCCGGCCCCAACACCCCCCTGTCCCCAGATAGCCCCATGCACCCCGTCCCAGAGGGGCTGGACTGGGAGTCGGGGTACCTGGAGTACCTCAGGGACGCCCGTAGGGGGGTAGAGCTGTGCTCCTGGGCATGCCGGAACTGGTCAGCCCCCTACGACGGAGAGGACCCCTCACCCAACACGGCCCCTCTACCACCCCCGCCCCCCACCTCCAACCCCTCCCTGGCCATGTTCCCAGAGCACTTCTCCTTCCAGCAGGGAGGAGGAGGTGGTGGTAGTACCTCCCCCGGCCAGCAGAGGGCAGCGGTGGTGGCAGCGGCGCGGTCAGAGTGGAGCAGTACAGAGAGGGACAGTGGAGAGTGGGACGTCACCATCGGTGAGAACAGCTGTATCAGCCTCACGCCCCGCACCAAGAAACGCAGCCTGCAGAGAGAGGATGTCCACCTCCCCAAACCTCTCCATCTCCCTCCTGATTCTGCCTCCCTCCCTGACCCCTCCGCTGTTCCCCACCTCCGCTCCGCCCCCACCAAGGGCGCTCAGCAGGCCATCATCAATGGGACGTTGTTGGGGGGGCAGGGGGACAGGTGTAGGGACAGCCAGGATGGAGGGATGGAGGTTAAGAAGGTGAAGAGAGAGTTGGGCGAGCAACGGCACCCTGCTGGGGGGGACTCTAGTCAGAACGGGGAGGTGAGTGCCTGCCCTGCCCCTGCCCAGTCCTGTGGGTCCCTACAGGGCTTCTACAGTGAAGGGAATGGGAGTGGGGCTGCGGAAAGCTCCAGAGGTCTTCCACCACACAAACCGAGTCACACCCAGACTCCGTCTGCTTCACTGCTCTCAGAACCCCGTACCAACTCCTCCAACGACAGGCTGACCCTCCGTGCTGCAGCATCCAGCCCTGGATCGGGACCTCCAGAGGCAATGCTCTTTAACCAGTCAGAAGCAGTGGAGCGACTGATCTCTGAGCTCCTGGATGGGGCTGGGCCTGGGGAGGGGGGCCAGCAGGGGCCTGGGGACTCCAACGGCCAGGGCATCAGCATCGAGGCCTTCACCCAGGAACTCCGGGAGCTGGAGGACAGGGTGAGGGAGAGGAGCAAGGGGGTGGGGCTGTTCAGACAGCTGGAGGAGACCACCAGAGACCCCCACTCAGGGGAACCACCGCCCCCCTCTCCCCTGGACGCTGACCTGATGGGGAGCGGGGTAGTGGCTGGAGTTGTGGGGGTGCTCAGGCCTCTAGGACAGCCATCCACTCAGCCCTACACAGGTGAGAAAGACCACCAGGGAGCAGTAGGGTTTTTGTGTCTATTAGATGATGTTGTTTACTGTTTATCTGCTGTTTACGTGTGTTAAGATGTGAGTTCTCATATTTTAAATTGGTGCTCGAGGGTTGGATGCTGCTCCATTTATTAAATTATTTTGATGTTGGTTTGATGTTTTCTTTTGGTTGACTTCCTCTTTTGATGTTAGATGGCGTTGCACAGGAAATTAATGTAGACTGTTGCTTCCATTTGATATCTAGTCTTGTTTTGTTGCCAGTTTTTTTTTCTTGTTGGATCTTGACTTCCATTAGTGTGCATGTACACCTTCCTCTCTCTTTCCCCCTCTCTCTCTTTCCCCCTCTTCCTCGCTCCCTCTCTCTTTCCCCCTCTCCCTCGCTCCCTCTCTCTTTCCCCTCTCCCTCGCTCCCTCTCTCTTTCCCCCTCTCCCTCTCTCCTCTCTCTTTCCCCCTCTTCCTCGCTCCCTCTCTCAATCCCCCTCTTCCTCGCTCCCTCTCTCTTTCCCCCTCTCCTCTCTCCTCTCTCTTTCCCCCTCTTCCTCTCTCCTCTCTCTTTCCCCCTCTCCCTCTCTCCTCTCTCTTTCCCCCTCTTCCTCTCTCCTCTCTCTTTCCCCTCTCCCTCTCTCCTCTCTCTTTCCCCCTCTCCCTCTCTCCTCTCTCTTTCCCCCTCTCCCTCTCTCCTCTCTCTTTCCCCCTCTCCCTCTCTCTCCTCTCTTTCCCCCTCTTCCTCGCTCCCTCTCTCTTTCCCCCTCTTCCTCGCTCCCTCTCTCTTTCCCCTCCCTTGCTCTCCTCTCTCTTTCCCCCTCTCTCCTCTCTCTTTCCCCTCTCTCCTCTCTCTTTCCCCCTCTCCCTCGCTCTCCTCTTTCTTTCCCCCTCTCCCTCGCTCTCCTCCTCTCCCCCTCTCCCTCGCTCTCCTCTCTCTTTCCCCCTCTCCCTCTCTTCCTCTCTCTTTCCCCCTCTCCCTCGCTCTCCTCTCTCTTTCCCCCTCCCCTCGCTCTCCTCTCTCTTTCCCCCTCTCCCTCGCTCTCCTCTCTCTCCCTCGCTCCCCTCTCTCGTTCCCCCTCTCCCTCGCATCTGCTGGAACGTATCACTTCTCACTTCTGAGACGTGTGTTTTGTTGTACATTTTGTCCCCCGTTTCAAATAAACAAAATATCTCTCCCTCTCTCTCTGGCTCCCCCGCTCTATCGCTCTCTCTCGCGCCTCCCCTGCAGGTCCGTTCATGGTGGTTCTGTTTGCCAAGCTGGAAAACATGCTCCAGAACTCTCTGTATGTAAACATCCTGTTGACGGGTATTCTGGGCCAGCTTGCCTGCTACCCTCAGCCCCTGCTCCGATCTTTCCTCCTCAACACCAACATGGTGTTCCAACCCAGTGTCAAGTCTCTTATACAGGTAGGAAGACATCACTATGTTCCCTAACTCAAACCCAGTGTCAAATCTCTCATATGCTGACCACACCGTTAGCGTCAAGTGCGCGAGCGTTGAAAAATAAATGTACAATCATTGTTATTCAAACATTGCACCCACACTGCTCGAGCTCGTCAACGAGCATCTGCATAGCCAGGTGCTGAAATAGAACTGAATTCTAAGTCCCGCCTCTCCCATCTCATTGGTTTTTAGGAGCATATACCCAGGTGGGTGATTTGAAAGGTGAACTGAGGTCCACACTCCAGTCCAGTTGGTGGTGGTAATGCAGCATAAAGTTAGTTGCCAACCTCCATATAAAGTCCGAAGAAGAAGAAGCCTGAAGGAGGAGAGATTACTAGAAACTAACTCAGTTTCCTCTTTTATCTGTGGATTCATTGTCAGGGTAGAGGACCTTGTGCATTTCAGCTAAAATATCAACCCAATGTTTATATCCCAGGACAAAATGAGCTGGCAACAGCAAGCTAGAGAAATGGACATGAATGTTCAATGCTTTTTGACCTGTCCCCCAAATTAATTTAGTTGGTTCAGAGTTCGTTTTGATATTTCAACCTGATCACGTCTGGTGTGGGGGGACAAAATCAACATGCACGTGATGGTGCACGTGAACGAGGGACTGGTCAGCATGTCATACTGATAGGAAGGATCACTATGTTCCCTAACCTTGCTTCCCTCCCCTGCCTCCTCTCTCTCTCCCCTGCCTCCTCTCTCTCTCCCCTGCCTCCTCTCTCTCCCCTGCCTCCTCTCTCTCTCCCCTGCCTCCTCTCTCTCTCCCCTGCCTCCTCTCTCTCTCCCCTGCCTCCTCTCTCTCTCCCCTGCCTCCTCTCTCTCTCCCTGCCTCCTCTCTCTCTCCCCTGCCTCCTGTCTCTCTCCCCTGCCTCCTGTCTCTCTCCCCTGCCTCCTGTCTCTCTCCCTGCCTCCTCTCTCTCCCCTGCCTCCTCTCTCTCCCCTGCCTCCTCTCTCTCCCCCTGCCTCCTCTCTCTCCCCTGCCTCCTCTCTCTCTCCCCCTGCCTCCTCTCTCTCTCCCCTGCCTCCTCTCTCTCTCCCTGCCTCCTCTCTCTCTCCCCTGCCTCCTGTCTCTCTCCCCTGCCTCCTCTCTCTCTCCCCTGCCTCCTGTCTCTCTCCCCTGCCTCCTGTCTCTCTCCCCTGCCTCCTGTCTCTCTCCCCTGCCTCCTGTCTCTCTCCCCTGCCTCCTGTCTCTCTCCCCTGCCTCCTCTCTCTCTCCCCTGCCTCCTCTCTCTCTCCCTGCCTCCTCTCTCCTCCCTGCCTCCTCTCTCTCTCCCCTGCCTCCTCTCTCTCTCTCCTGCCTCCTCTCTCTCCCTGCCTCCTCTCTCCCCTGCCTCCTCTCTCCTCTCCTCTCTCTCTGCCTCTCCCCTCTCCTCTCTCTCTCCCTCCTCCTCTCTCTCCCCTGCCTCCTCTCTCTCCCCTGCCTCTCCTATCTCCTCTCTCTCTCCCCTGCCTCCTCTTTCTTCTCTCTCTCCCCTGCCTCCTCTCTCTTCTCTCTCCCCTACTTCCTCTCTCTTCTCTCTCTCCCCTGCCTCCTCTCTCACCCCTGCCTCCTCTCTCTCCCCTGCCCCCTCTCTCTTCTCTCTCTCACTCCCTCAGGTCCTGGGCTCAGTGAAGGGCCGCATCGAGACGTTTGCAGCGTCCCATGAGGATTTCCCTGCCATGCTGAAGAAAGCCCAGCGCTACCTGGCTGCCAGGGGCAAGGTGGACTGGGCGGACTCACCCATGGGGATGCCCACACTGCGACGCTCTGATTCTCTGGGTGAGTGAGAGGGCCACGGACACATGCAGACAGACACACACACACACAGTGTATAGTAGCCCATGGGATTGCTAGAGAGAATGAATAATGCAGACAGGCTGTGATTGGAGGATATTGGGTCATCTGTTCTGTTACCAGGGTTACTGGATAGGGTAGGCAGCAGATGAGATTATTACATTTTATCAAGACACACATCTCCTCACTAGGGTGAATCAGGCTCAAACGGTCTGTGTTCTGGCCACATATACAAAACCGTCAAAGGCAGCCGAGTGGTGGTCTAAGACACTGCATCTCGGCGATAGAGGCGTCACTACAGACACCCCGGTTCAAATCCATGCTGTGTCACAACCGGCTGTGATTGGGAGTCCAATAGTCCCAGCGTCATTCGGGTTTGCCCGGGGTAGGCCGTCATTGTAATTAAGAATTTGTTCTTAACTGACTTGCCTAGTTTAAATAAAGGTAAAAATACAAATTGTGAAACCATGTCTATATCTGCATCTGTCAGATGGCGGAGCAGCGGTCTAATGGGCGGTGCAGGGGTCTAATGGGCGGTGCGGAGGTCTAATGGGTGGTCTAATGGGTGGTCTAATGGGCGGTGCCTCGGTCTAATGGGCGGTGCAGGGGTCTAATGGGTGGTCTAATGGGTGGTGCAGCGGTCTAATGGGCGGTGCGGAGGTCTAATGGGCGGTGCAGGGGTCTAATGGGTGGTCTAATGGGCGGTGCAGCGGTCTAATGGGCGGTGCGGAGGTCTAATGGGCGGTGCAGGGGTCTAATGGGTGGTCTAATGGGCGGTGCAGGGGTCTAATGGGCGGTGCGGAGGTCTAATGGTGGGTGCAGGGGTCTAATGGGCGGTGCAGCGGTCTAATGGGCGGTGCGGAGGTCTAATGGGCGGTCTAATGGGTGGTCTAATGGGCGGTGCGGAGGTCTAATGGGCGGTGCAGGGGTCTGATGGGTGGTCTAATGGGTGGTCTAATGGGCGGTGCAGCGGTCTAATGGGCGGTGCGGAGGTCTAATGGGCGGTCTAATGGGTGGTCTAATGGGCGGTGCGGAGGTCTAATGGGCAGAGCAGCGGTCTAATGGGCGGAGCAGCGGTCTAATGGGCGGAGCAGCGGTCTAATGGGCGGTGCAGCGGTCTAATGGGCGGTGCAGCGGTCTAATGGGTGGTCTAATGGGCGGTCTAATGGGCGGAGCAGCGGTCTAATGGGCGGAGCAGCGGTCTAATGGGCGGTGCAGGGGTCTAATGGGTGGTCTAATGGGCGGTGCAGCGGTCTAATGGGCGGTGCAGGGGTCTAATGGGTGGTCTAATGGGTGGTCTAATGGGCGGTGCAGGGGTCTAATGGGCGGTGCAGGGGTCTAATGGGCGGTGCAGGGGTCTAATGGGCGGTGCAGGGGACTAATGGGCGGTGCAGGGGTCTAATGGGCGGTGCAGGGTCTAATGGGCGGTGCAGGGGTCTAATGGGCGGTGCAGGGTCTAATGGGCGGTGCAGGGTCTAATGGGTGGTCTAATGGGTGGTCTAATGGGCGGTGCAGCGGTCTAATGGGCGGTGCAGGGGTCTAATGGGTGGTCTAATGGGTGGTCTAATGGGCGGTGCAGCGGTCTAATGGGCGGTGCAGCGGTCTAATGGGCGGTGCAGGGGTCTAATGGGTGGTCTAATGGGTGGTCTAATGGGCGGTGCAGCGGTCTAATGGGCGGTGCAGGGGTCTAATGGGCGGTGCAGCGGTCTAATGGGCGGTGCAGCGGTCTAATGGGCGGTGCAGCGGTCTAATGGGCGGTGCAGGGGTCTAATGGGCGGTCTAATGGGCGGTGCAGCGGTCTAATGGGCAGCGGGGGTCTAATGGGCGGTCTAATGGGTGGTCTAATGGGCGGTGCAGCGGTCTAATGGGCGGTGCGGAGGTCTAATGGGCGGTGCAGGGGTCTAATGGGTGGTCTAATGGGTGGTCTAATGGGCGGTGCAGGGGTCTAATGGGCGGTGCGGAGGTCTAATGGGCGGTGCGGAGGTCTAATGGGCGGTGCAGGGGTCTAATGGGTGGTCTAATGGGTGGTCTAATGGGCGGTGCAGGGGTCTAATGGGCGGTGCGGAGGTCTAATGGGCGGTGCAGGGGTCTAATGGGCGGTCTAATGGGCGGTGCAGCGGTCTAATGGGCGGTGCGGAGGTCTAATGGGTGGTCTAATGGGCGGTGCAGGGGTCTAATGGGCGGTGCAGGGGTCTAATGGGCGGTGCAGGGGTCTAATGGGTGGTCTAATGGGTGGTCTAATGGGCGGTGCAGCGGTCTAATGGGCGGTGCAGGGGTCTAATGGGCGGTGCAGGGGTCTAATGGGCAGTGCAGGGGTCTAATGGGCGGTGCAGGGGTCTAATGGGCGGAGCAGCGGTCTAATGGGCGGTGCAGGGGTCTAATGGGTGGTCTAATGGGCGGTGCAGCGGTCTAATGGGCGGTGCAGGGGTCTAATGGGTGGTCTAATGGGTGGTCTAATGGGTGGTCTAATGGGTGGTCTAATGGGCGGTGCAGCGGTCTAATGGGCGGTGCAGGGGTCTAATGGGCGGTGCAGGGGTCTAATGGGCGGTGCAGGGGTCTAATGGGCGGTGCAGGGGTCTAATGGGCGGTGCAGGGGTCTAATGGGCGGTGCAGGGGTCTAATGGGCGGTGCAGGGGTCTAATGGGCGGTGCAGGGGTCTAATGGGTGGTCTAATGGGTGGTCTAATGGGCGGTGCAGCGGTCTAATGGGCGGTGCAGGGGTCTAATGGGTGGTCTAATGGGTGGTCTAATGGTGCAGCGGTCTAATGGGCGGTGCAGGGTCTAATGGGTGGTCTAATGGGCGGTGCAGCGGTCTAATGGGCGGTGCAGGGTCTAATGGGCGGTGCAGCGGTCTAATGGGCGGTGCAGGGGGTCTAATGGGCGGTGCAGCGGTCTAATGGGCGGTGCAGCGGTCTAATGGGCGGTGCAGGGGTGTAATGGGTGGTCTAATGGGCGGTGCAGCGGTCTAATGGGCGGTGCAGAGGTCTAATGGGTGGTCTAATGGGCGGTGCGGAGGTCTAATGGGCGGTGCAGCGGTCTAATGGGCGGTGCAGCGGTCTAATGGGCGGTGCAGCGGTCTAATGGGCGGTGCAGCGGTCTAATGGGCGGTGCAGCGGTCTAATGGGCGGTGCAGCGGTCTAATGGGCGGTGCAGGGGTCTAATGGGTGGTCTAATGGGCGGTGCAGCGGTCTAATGGGCGGTGCAGCGGTCTAATGGGCGGTGCAGGGTCTAATGGGTGGTCTAATGGGTGGTCTAATGGGTGGTCTAATGGGCGGTGCAGCGGTCTAATGGGCGGTGCAGGGTCTAATGGGCGGTGCAGGGGTCTAATGGGCGGTGCAGGGTCTAATGGGCGGTGCAGGGGACTAATGGGCGGTGCAGGGGTCTAATGGGCGGTGCAGGGGTCTAATGGGCGGTGCAGGGGTCTAATGGGCGGTGCAGGGTCAATGGGGTGCAGGGTCTAATGGGTGGTCTAATGGGCGGTGCAGCGGTCTAATGGGCGGTGCAGGGGTCTAATGGGTGGTCTAATGGGTGGTCTAATGGGCGGTGCAGCGGTCTAATGGGCGGTGCAGCGGTCTAATGGCGGTGCAGGGTCTAATGGGTGGTCTAATGGGTGGTCTAATGGGCGGTGGGTCTAATGGGCGGTGCAGGGGTCTAATGGGCGGTGCAGCGGTCTAATGGGGTGCAGTCTAATGGGCGGTGCAGCGGTCTAATGGGCGGTGCAGGGGTCTAATGGGTGGTCTAATGGGCGGTGCAGCGGTCTAATGGGCAGCGGGGGTCTAATGGGCGGTCTAATGGGTGGTCTAATGGGCGGTGCAGCGGTCTAATGGGCGGTGCAGAGGTCTAATGGGCGGTGCAGGGTCTAATGGGTGGTCTAATGGGTGGTCTAATGGGCGGTGCAGGGGTCTAATGGCGGTGCAGGGTGCGGAGGTCTAATGGGCGGTGCAGGGGTCTAATGGGTGGTCTAATGGGTGGTCTAATGGGCGGTGCAGGGGTCTAATGGGCGGTGCGGAGGTCTAATGGGCGGTGCAGGGTCTAATGGGTGGTCTAATGGGCGGTGCAGCGGTCTAATGGGCGGTGCGGAGGTCTAATGGGTGGTCTAATGGGCGGTCAGGGGTCTAATGGGCGGTGCAGGGTCTAATGGGCGGTGCAGGGGTCTAATGGGTGGTCTAATGGGTGGTCTAATGGGCGGTGCAGCGGTCTAATGGGCGGTGCAGGGGTCTAATGGGCGGTGCAGGGTCTAATGGGCAGTGCAGGGGTCTAATGGGCGGTGCAGGGTCTAATGGGCGGAGCAGCGGTCTAATGGGCGGTGCAGGGGTCTAATGGGTGGTCTAATGGGCGGTGCAGCGGTCTAATGGGCGGTGCAGGGTCTAATGGGTGGTCTAATGGGTGGTCTAATGGGTGGTCTAATGGGTGGTCTAATGGGCGGTGCAGCGGTCTAATGGGCGGTGCAGGGGTCTAATGGGCGGTGCAGGGTCTAATGGGCGGTGCAGGGGTCTAATGGGTGGTCTAATGGGTGGTCTAATGGGCGGTGCAGCGGTCTAATGGGCGGTGCAGGGGTCTAATGGGTGGTCTAATGGGTGGTCTAATGGGCGGTGCAGCGGTCTAATGGGCGGTGCAGGGGTCTAATGGGTGGTCTAATGGGCGGTGCAGCGGTCTAATGGGCGGTGCAGGGGTCTAATGGGCGGTGCAGCGGTCTAATGGGCGGTGCAGGGGTCTAATGGGCGGTGCAGCGGTCTAATGGGCGGTGCAGCGGTCTAATGGGCGGTGCAGGGGTGTAATGGGTGGTCTAATGGGCGGTGCAGCGGTCTAATGGGCGGTGCAGAGGTCTAAAGGGTGGTCTAATGGGCGGTGCGGAGGTCTAATGGGCGGTGCAGCGGTCTAATGGGCGGTGCAGCGGTCTAATGGGCGGTGCAGCGGTCTAATGGGCGGTGCAGCGGTCTAATGGGCGGAGCAGCGGTCTAATGGGCGGAGCAGCGGTCTAATGGGCGGTGCAGGGGTCTAATGGGTGGTCTAATGGGCGGTGCAGCGGTCTAATGGGCGGTGCAGCGGTCTAATGGGCGGTGCAGGGGTCTAATGGGTGGTCTAATGGGTGGTCTAATGGGTGGTCTAATGGGCGGTGCAGCGGTCTAATGGGCGGTGCAGGGGTCTAATGGGTGGTCTAATGGGCGGTGCAGCGGTCTAATGGGCGGTGCAGGGGTCTAATGGGCGGTGCAGGGTCTAATGGGTGGTCAGCGGTGGTCTAATGGGCGGTGCAGCGGTCTAATGGGCGGTGCAGGGTCTAATGGGCGGTGCAGGGGTCTAATGGGCGGTGCAGGGGTCTAATGGGCGGTGCAGGGGTCTAATGGGTGGTGCAGGGGTCTAATGGGTGGTCTAATGGGCGGTGCAGCGGTCTAATGGGCGGTGCAGGGGTCTAATGGGCGGTGCAGCGGTCTAATGGGCGGTGCAGGGGTCTAATGGGTGGTCTAATGGGCGGTGCAGCGGTCTAATGGGCGGTGCAGGGGTCTAATGGGTGGTCTAATGGGTGGTCTAATGGGTGGTGCAGCGGTCTAATGGGTGGTCTAATGGGCGGTGCAGCGGTCTAATGGGCGGTGCAGGGGTCTAATGGGTGGTCTAATGGGCGGTGCAGCGGTCTAATGGGCGGTGCAGCGGTCTAATGGGCGGTGCAGCGGTCTAATGGGCGGTCTAATGGGCGGTGTAATGGGCGGTCTAATGGGCGGTGTAATGGGCGGTGTAATGGGCGGTCTAATGGGCGGTCTAATGGGCGGTGCAGCGGTCTAATGGGGGGTGCAGCGGTCTAATGGGCGGTCTAATGGGCGGTCTAATGGGTGGTCTAATGGGCGGTGCAGCGGTCTAAAGGGTGGTCTAATGGGCGGTGCAGCGGTCTAATGGGCGGTCTAATGGGTGGTGCAGCGGTCTAATGGGCGGTCTAATGGGCGGTCTAATGGGTGGTGTAGCGGTCTACTGGGTGGTCTAATGGGTGGTCTAATGGGCGGTGCAGCGGTCTAATGGGTGGTCTAATGGGTGGTGCAGCGGTCTAATGGGCGGTCTAATGGGTGGTCTAATGGGCGGTCTAATGGGCGGTGTAGCGGTCTAATGGGCGGTGCAGCGGTCTAATGGGCGGTGCAGCGGTCTAATGGGGGGTGCAGCGGTCTAATGGGGGGTGCAGCGGTCTAATGGGTGGTCTAATGGGCGGTCTAATGGGCGGTCTAATGGGCGGTCTAATGGGTGGTGTAGCGGTCTAATGGGTGGTCTAATGGGTGGTCTAATGGGCGGTGCAGCGGTCTAATGGGTGGTCTAATGGGTGGTGCAGCGGTCTAATGGGTGGTGCAGCGGTCTAATGGGCGGTGCAGCGGTCTAATGGGCGGTCTAATGGGCGGTCTAATGGGCGGTCTAATGGACGGTCTAATGGGCGGTCTAATGGGCGGTCTAATGGGCGGTGCAGTGGTCTAATGGGCGGTGCAGCGGTCTAATGGGGGGTGCAGCGGTCTAATGGGGGGTGCAGCGGTCTAATGGGCGGTCTAATGGACGGTCTAATGGGCGGTCTAATGGGCGGTGCAGTGGTCTAATGGGCGGTGCAGCGGTCTAATGGGCGGTGCAGCGGTCTAATGGGCGGTCTAATGGGCGGTGTAGCAGTCTAATGGGCGGTGCAGCGGTCTAATGGGCGGTGCAGCGGTCTAATGGGCGGTGCAGCGGTCTAATGGGCGGTGCAGCGGTCTAATGGGCGGTGCAGCGGTCTAATGGGCGGTGCAGCGGTCTAATGGGCGGTCTAATGGGCGGTCTAATGGGCGGTGTAATGGGTGGTCTAATGGGTGGTCTAATGGGTGGTCTAATGGGCGGTCTAATGGGCGGTCTAATGGGCGGTGTAGCGGTCTAATGGGCGGTCTAATGGGCGGTGTAATGGGCGGTCTAATGGGCGGTGTAATGGGCGGTGTAATGGGCGGTCTAATGCGGTCTAATGGGCGGTGCAGCGGTCTAATGGGGGGTGCAGCGGTCTAATGGGCGGTCTAATGGGCGGTCTAATGGGTGGTCTAATGGGCGGTGCAGCGGTCTAAAGGGTGGTCTAATGGGCGGTGCAGCGGTCTAATGGGCGGTCTAATGGGTGGTGCAGCGGTCTAATGGGCGGTCTAATGGGCGGTCTAATGGGTGGTGTAGCGGTCTACTGGGTGGTCTAATGGGTGGTCTAATGGGCGGTGCAGCGTTCTAATGGGTGGTCTAATGGGTGGTGCAGCGGTCTAATGGGCGGTCTAATGGGTGGTCTAATGGGCGGTCTAATGGGTGCAGCGGTCTAATGGGCGGTGCAGCGGTCTAATGGGCGGTGCAGCGGTCTAATGGGGGTGCAGCGGTCTAATGGGGGTGCAGCGGTCTAATGGGTGGTCTAATGGCGGTCTAATGGGCGGTCTAATGGGCGGTCTAATGGTGGTGTAGCGGTCTAATGGGTGGTCTAATGGGTGGTCTAATGGGCGGTGCAGCGGTCTAATGGGTGGTCTAATGGGTGGTGCAGCGGTCTAATGGGTGGTGCAGCGGTCTAATGGGCGGTGCAGCGGTCTAATGGGCGGTCTAATGGGCGGTCTAATGGGCGGTCTAATGGACGGTCTAATGGGCGGTCTAATGGGCGGTCTAATGGGCGGTGCAGTGGTCTAATGGGCGGTGCAGCGGTCTAATGGGGGTGCAGCGGTCTAATGGGGTGCAGCGGTCTAATGGGCGGTCTAATGGACGGTCTAATGGGCGGTCTAATGGGCGGTGCAGTGGTCTAATGGGCGGTGCAGCGGTCTAATGGGGGTGCAGCGGTCTAATGGGCGGTCTAATGGGCGGTGTAGCAGTCTAATGGCGGTGCAGCGGTCTAATGGGCGGTGCAGCGGTCTAATGGCGGTGCAGCGGTCTAATGGGCGGTGCAGCGGTCTAATGGGCGGTGCAGCGGTCTAATGGGCGGTGCAGCGGTCTAATGGGCGGTCTAATGGCGGTCTAATGGGTGGTGTAATGGGTGGTCTAATGGGTGGTCTAATGGGTGGTCTAATGGGCGGTCTAATGGGCGGTCTAATGGGCGGTGTAGCGGTCTAATGGGGGTGTAGCGGTCTAATGGGCGGTGCAGCGGTCTAATGGGTGCAGCGGTCTAATAAGGCGTGCAGCGGTCTAATGGGGGTGCAGCGGTCTAATGGGCGGTGCAGCGGTCTAATGGGGGTGCAGCGGTCTAATGGGGTGCAGCGGTCTAATGGGGTCTAATGGGCGGTCTAATGGGCGGTCTAATGTGTGGTGCAGCGGTCTAATGGGCGGTGCAGCGGTCTAATGGGGGTGCAGCGGTCTAATGGGCGGTCTAATGGGCGGTCTAATGGCGGTGCAGCGGTCTAAAGGTGGTCTAATGGGCGGTGCAGCGGTCTAATGGGTGGTGCAGCGGTCTAATGGGCGGTCTAATGGGTGGTGTAACGGTCTAATGGGTGGTCTAATGGGTGGTCCAATGGGCGGTGCAGCGGTCTAATGGGTGGTCTAATGGGTGGTGCAGCGGTCTAATGGGTGGTGCAGCGGTCTAATGGGCGGTCTAATGGGCGGTCTAATGGGCGGTGCAGTGGTCTAATGGGCGGTGCAGCGGTCTAATGGGCGGTGCAGCGGTCTAATGGGTGGTCTAATGGGTGGTGCTGGGTCTAATGGGCGGTGCAGCGGTCTAATGGGCGGTGCAGCGGTCTAATGGGCGGTGCAGCGGTCTAATGGGGTGCAGCGGTCTAATGGGCGGTGCAGCGGTCTAATGGGGTGCAGCGGTCTAATGGGCGGTGCAGCGGTCTAATGGGGTGCAGCGGTCTAATGGGGGTGCAGCGGTCTAATGGGTGGTCTAATGGGCGGTCTAATGGGCGGTCTAATGGCGGTCTAATGGGCGGTGCAGCGGTCTAATGGCGGTGCAGCGGTCTAATGGGGGTGCAGCGGTCTAATGGGCGGTGCAGCGGTCTAATGGGGGTGCAGCGGTCTAATGGGCGGTCTAATGGGCGGTCTAATGGGCGGTCTAATGGGTGGTCTAATGGCGGTGCAGCGGTCTAAGGGTGGTCTAATGGGCGGTGCGGAGGTCTAATGGGCGGTGCAGGGTCTAATGTGTGGTCTAATGGGCGGTGCAGCGGTCTAATGGGCGGTGCGGAGGTCTAATGGGTGGTCTAATGGGCGGTGCGGAGGTCTAATGGGCGGTGCGGAGGTCTAATGGGCGGTGCAGCGGTCTAATGGGCGGTGCAGTGGTCTAATGGGCGGTGCAGCGGTCTAATGGGCGGTGCAGCGGTCTAATGGGCGGTGCAGCGGTCTAATGGGCGGTGCAGCGGTCTAATGGGCGGAGCAGCGGTCTAATGGGTGGTCTAATGGGCGGTGCAGCGGTCTAATGGGCGGTGCAGCGGTCTAATGGGCGGTGCAGGGGTCTAATGGGTGGTCTAATGGGTGGTCTAATGGGTGGTCTAATGGGCGGTGCAGCGGTCTAATGGGCGGTGCAGGGGTCTAATGGGTGGTCTAATGGGTGGTCTAATGGGCGGTGCAGCGGTCTAATGGGCGGTGCAGGGGTCTAATGGGCGGTGCAGGGGTCTAATGGGTGGTCTAATGGGTGGTCTAATGGGCGGTGCAGCGGTCTAATGGGCGGTGCAGCGGTCTAATGGGCGGTCTAATGGGTGGTGTAGCGGTCTAATGGGTGGTCTAATGGGTGGTCTAATGGGCGGTGCAGGGGTCTAATGGGTGGTCTAATGGGCGGTGCAGTGGTCTAATGGGCGGTGCAGCGGTCTAATGGGCGGTGCAGCGGTCTAATGGGCGGTGCAGCGGTCTAATGGGTGGTCTAATGGGTGGTGCTGGGGTCTAATGGGCGGTGCAGCGGTCTAATGGGCGGTGCAGCGGTCTAATGGGTGGTCTAATGGGTGGTGCTGGGGTCTAATGGGCGGTGCAGCGGTCTAATGGGCGGTGCAGCGGTCTAATGGGCGGTGCAGCGGTCTAATGGGGGGTGCAGCGGTCTAATGGGCGGTGCAGCGGTCTAATGGGGGTGCAGCGGTCTAATGGGCGGTGCAGCGGTCTAATGGGGGTGCAGCGGTCTAATGGGGGTGCAGCGGTCTAATGGGTGGTCTAATGGGCGGTCTAATGGGCGGTCTAATGGGCGGTCTAATGGGCGGTGCAGCGGTCTAATGGGCGGTGCAGCGGTCTAATGGGGGGTGCAGCGGTCTAATGGGCGGTGCAGCGGTCTAATGGGGGGTGCAGCGGTCTAATGGGCGGTCTAATGGGCGGTCTAATGGGTGGTCTAATGGGCGGTGCAGCGGTCTAAAGGGTGGTCTAATGGGCGGTGCGGAGGTCTAATGGGCGGTGCAGGGGTCTAATGTGTGGTCTAATGGGCGGTGCAGCGGTCTAATGGGCGGTGCGGAGGTCTAATGGGTGGTCTAATGGGCGGTGCGGAGGTCTAATGGGCGGTGCGGAGGTCTAATGGGCGGTGCAGCGGTCTAATGGGCGGTGCAGCGGTCTAATGGGCGGTGCAGCGGTCTAATGGGCGGTGCAGCGGTCTAATGGGCGGTGCAGCGGTCTAATGGGCGGTGCAGCGGTCTAATGGGCGGTGCAGCGGTCTAATGGGCGGAGCAGCGGTCTAATGGGTGGTCTAATGGGCGGTGCAGCGGTCTAATGGGCGGTGCAGCGGTCTAATGGGCGGTGCAGGGGTCTAATGGGCGGTGCAGGGGTCTAATGGGTGGTCTAATGGGTGGTCTAATGGGCGGTGCAGCGGTCTAATGGGTGGTGCAGGGGTCTAATGGGCGGTGCAGGGGTCTAATGGGTGGTCTAATGGGTGGTCTAATGGGCGGTGCAGCGGTCTAATGGGCGGTGCGGAGGTCTAATGGGCGGTGCAGGGGTCTAATGGGTGGTCTAATGGGCGGTGCGGAGGTCTAATGGGCGGTGCAGGGGTCTAATGTGTGGTCTAATGGGCGGTGCAGCGGTCTAATGGGCGGTGCGGAGGTCTAATGGGTGGTCTAATGGGCGGTGCGGAGGTCTAATGGGCGGTGCAGGGGTCTAATGTGTGGTCTAATGGGCGGTGCAGCGGTCTAATGGGCGGTGCGGAGGTCTAATGGGTGGTCTAATGGGCGGTGCGGAGGTCTAATGGGCGGTGCAGCGGTCTAATGGGCGGTGCAGCGGTCTAATGGGCGGTGCAGCGGTCTAATGGGCGGTGCAGCGGTCTAATGGGCGGAGCAGCGGTCTAATGGGCGGTGCAGGGGTCTAATGGGTGGTCTAATGGGCGGTGCAGCGGTCTAATGGGCGGTGCAGCGGTCTAATGGGCGGTGCAGGGGTCTAATGGGTGGTCTAATGGGTGGTCTAATGGGTGGTCTAATGGGCGGTGCAGCGGTCTAATGGGCGGTGCAGGGGTCTAATGGGTGGTCTAATGGGTGGTCTAATGGGCGGTGCAGCGGTCTAATGGGCGGTGCAGGGGTCTAATGGGCGGTGCAGGGGTCTAATGGGTGGTCTAATGGGCGGTGCAGCGGTCTAATGGGCGGTCTAATGGGTGGTGTAGCGGTCTAATGGGTGGTCTAATGGGTGGTCTAATGGGCGGTGCAGGGGTCTAATGGGTGGTCTAATGGGCGGTGCAGCGGTCTAATGGGCGGTGCAGCGGTCTAATGGGCGGTGCAGGGGTCTAATGGGTGGTCTAATGGGTGGTCTAATGGGCAGTGCAGCGGTCTAATGGGCGGTGCAGGGGTCTAATGGGTGGTCTAATGGGCGGTGCAGGGGTCTAATGGGTGGTCTAATGGGTGGTCTAATGGGCGGTGCAGCGGTCTAATGGGCGGTGCAGGGGTCTAATGGGCGGTGCAGGGGTCTAATGGGCGGTGCAGGGGTCTAATGGGCGGTGCAGGGGTCTAATGGTGGTGCAGGGTCTAATGGGTGGTCTAATGGGCGGTGCAGCGGTCTAATGGGCGGTGCAGGGGTCTAATGGGTGGTCTAATGGGCGGTGCAGCGGTCTAATGGGCGGTGCAGGGTCTAATGGGTGGTCTAATGGGTGGTCTAATGGGCGGTGCAGCGGTCTAATGGGCGGTGCAGGGGTCTAATGGGTGGTCTAATGGGTGGTCTAATGGGCGGTGCAGCGGTCTAATGGGCGGTCTAATGGGTGGTGTAGCGGTCTAATGGGTGGTCTAATGGGTGGTCTAATGGGCGGTGCAGGGGTCTAATGGGTGGTCTAATGGGCGGTGCAGCGGTCTAATGGGCGGTGCAGCGGTCTAATGGGCGGTGCAGGGGTCTAATGGGTGGTCTAATGGGTGGTCTAATGGGTGGTCTAATGGGCAGTGCAGCGGTCTAATGGGCGGTGCAGGGGTCTAATGGGTGGTCTAATGGGCGGTGCAGGGGTCTAATGGGTGGTCTAATGGGTGGTCTAATGGGCGGTGCAGCGGTCTAATGGGCGGTGCAGGGTCTAATGGGCGGTGCAGGGGGTCTAATGGGCGGTGCAGGGGTCTAATGGGCGGTGCAGGGGTCTAATGGGCGGTGCAGGGGTCTAATGGGCGGTGCAGGGGTCTAATGGGTGGTGCAGGGGTCTAATGGGTGGTCTAATGGGCGGTGCAGCGGTCTAATGGGCGGTGCAGGGGTCTAATGGGTGGTCTAATGGGTGGTCTAATGGGCGGTGCAGCGGTCTAATGGGCGGTGCAGGGGTCTAATGGGCGGTGCGGAGGTCTAATGGGTGGTCTAATGGGTGGTCTAATGGGCGGTCTAATGGGTGGTGTAGCGGTCTACTGGGTGGTCTAATGGGTGGTCTAATGGGCGGTGCAGCGGTCTAATGGGCGGTCTAATGGGCGGTTCAGCGGTCTAATGGGCGGTGCAGCGGTCTAATGGGTGGTCTAATGGGTGGTGCAGCGGTCTAATGGGTGGTCTAATGGGTGGTCTAATGGGCGGTGCAGCGGTCTAATGGGCGGTCTAATGGGCGGTTCAGCGGTCTAATGGGCGGTGCAGCGGTCTAATGGGTGGTCTAATGGGTGGTGCAGCGGTCTAATGGGTGGTGCAGCGGTCTAATGGGCGGTGCAGCGGTCTAATGGGCGGTGCAGGGGTCTAATGGGTGGTCTAATGGGCGGTGCAGGGGTCTAATGGGTGGTCTAATGGGTGGTCTAATGGGCGGTGCAGCGGTCTAATGGGCGGTGCAGGGGTCTAATGGGCGGTGCAGGGGTCTAATGGGCGGTGCAGGGGTCTAATGGGCGGTGCAGGGGTCTAATGGGCGGTGCAGGGGTCTAATGGGCGGTGCAGGGGTCTAATGGGTGGTGCAGGGGTCTAATGGGTGGTCTAATGGGCGGTGCAGCGGTCTAATGGGCGGTGCAGGGGTCTAATGGGTGGTCTAATGGGTGGTCTAATGGGCGGTGCAGCGGTCTAATGGGCGGTGCAGGGGTCTAATGGGCGGTGCGGAGGTCTAATGGGTGGTCTAATGGGTGGTCTAATGGGCGGTCTAATGGGTGGTGTAGCGGTCTACTGGGTGGTCTAATGGGTGGTCTAATGGGCGGTGCAGCGGTCTAATGGGCGGTCTAATGGGCGGTCTAATGGGTGGTGTAGCGGTCTACTGGGTGGTCTAATGGGTGGTCTAATGGGCGGTGCAGCGGTCTAATGGGTGGTCTAATGGGTGGTGCAGCGGTCTAATGGGTGGTGCAGCGGTCTAATGGGCGGTGCAGCGGTCTAATGGGCGGTCTAATGGGCGGTTCAGCGGTCTAATGGGCGGTGCAGCGGTCTAATGGGTGGTCTAATGGGTGGTGCAGCGGTCTAATGGGTGGTGCAGCGGTCTAATGGGCGGTGCAGCGGTCTAATGGGCGGTCTAATGGGCGGTCTAATGGGCGGTCTAATGGACGGTCTAATGGGCGGTCTAATGGGCGGTGCAGTGGTCTAATGGGCGGTGCAGCGGTCTAATGGGGGGTGCAGCGGTCTAATGGGGGGTGCAGCGGTCTAATGGACGGTCTAATGGGCGGTCTAATGGGCGGTGCAGTGGTCTAATGGGCGGTGCAGCGGTCTAATGGGCGGTGCAGCGGTCTAATGGGCGGTCTAATGGGCGGTGTAGCGGTCTAATGGGCGGTGCAGCGGTCTAATGGGCGGTGCAGCGGTCTAATGGGCGGTGCAGCGGTCTAATGGGCGGTCTAATGGGCGGTCTAATGGGTGGTGTAATGGGTGGTCTAATGGGTGGTCTAATGGGCGGTCTAATGGGCGGTCTAATGGGCGGTGTAGCGGTCTAATGGGCGGTGTAGCGGTCTAATGGGCGGTGCAGCGGTCTAATGGGGGGTGCAGCGGTCTAATGGGTGGTGCAGCGGTCTAATGGGCGGTGCAGCGGTCTAATGGGCGGTCTAATGGGCGGTGCAGTGGTCTAATGGGCGGTGCAGCGGTCTAATGGGCGGTGCAGCGGTCTAATGGGTGGTCTAATGGGTGGTGCTGGGGTCTAATGGGCGGTGCAGCGGTCTAATGGGCGGTGCAGCGGTCTAATGGGCGGTGCAGCGGTCTAATGGGGGGTGCAGCGGTCTAATGGGCGGTGCAGCGGTCTAATGGGGTGCAGCGGTCTAATGGGCGGTGCAGCGGTCTAATGGGGGTGCAGCGGTCTAATGGGGGTGCAGCGGTCTAATGGGCGGTCTAATGGGCGGTCTAATGGGCGGTCTAATGGGCGGTGCAGCGGTCTAATGGGTGGTGCAGCGGTCTAATGGGGGCAGCGGTCTAATGGGCGGTCTAATGGGCGGTCTAATGGGCGGTCTAATGGGCGGTGCAGCGGTCTAAAGGGTGGTCTAATGGGCGGTGCAGCGGTCTAATGGGTGGTGCAGCGGTCTAATGGGCGGTCTAATGGGTGGTGTAGCGGTCTAATGGGTGGTCCAATGGGCGGTGCAGCGGTCTAATTGGTGGTCTAATGGGTGGTGCAGCGGTCTAATGGGCGGTCTAATGGGCGGTCTAATGGGCGGTGCAGTGGTCTAATGGGCGGTGCAGCGGTCTAATGGGCGGTGCAGCGGTCTAATGGGTGGTCTAATGGGTGGTGCTGGGGTCTAATGGGCGGTGCAGCGGTCTAATGGGCGGCAGCGGTCTAATGGGCGGTGCAGCGGTCTAATGGGGGTGCAGCGGTCTAATGGGCGGTGCAGCGGTCTAATGGGGTGCAGCGGTCTAATGGCGGTGCAGCGGTCTAATGGGGGTGCAGCGGTCTAATGGGGGTGCAGCGGTCTAATGGGCGGTCTAATGGGCGGTCTAATGGGCGGTCTAATGGGCGGTGCAGCGGTCTAATGGGCGGTGCAGCGGTCTAATGGGGGGTGCAGCGGTCTAATGGGCGGTGCAGCGGTCTAATGGGGGGTGCAGCGGTCTAATGGGCGGTCTAATGGGCGGTCTAATGGGCGGTCTAATGGGTGGTCTAATGGGCGGTGCAGCGGTCTAAAGGGTGGTCTAATGGGCGGTGCGGAGGTCTAATGGGCGGTGCAGGGGTCTAATGTGTGGTCTAATGGGCGGTGCAGCGGTCTAATGGGCGGTGCGGAGGTCTAATGGGTGGTCTAATGGGCGGTGCGGAGGTCTAATGGGCGGTGCGGAGGTCTAATGGGCGGTGCAGCGGTCTAATGGGCGGTGCAGCGGTCTAATGGGCGGTGCAGCGGTCTAATGGGCGGTGCAGCGGTCTAATGGGCGGTGCAGCGGTCTAATGGGCGGTGCAGCGGTCTAATGGGCGGAGCAGCGGTCTAATGGGTGGTCTAATGGGCGGTGCAGCGGTCTAATGGGCGGTGCAGCGGTCTAATGGGCGGTGCAGGGTCTAATGGGTGGTCTAATGGGTGGTCTAATGGGCGGTGCAGCGGTCTAATGGGCGGTGCAGGGTCTAATGGGTGGTCTAATGGGTGGTCTAATGGGCGGTGCAGCGGTCTAATGGGCGGTGCAGGGTCTAATGGGCGGTGCAGGGTCTAATGGGTGGTCTAATGGGTGGTCTAATGGGCGGTGCAGCGGTCTAATGGGCGGTGCAGGGGTCTAATGGGTGGTCTAATGGGTGGTCTAATGGGCGGTGCAGCGGTCTAATGGGCGGTGCAGGGGTCTAATGGGTGGTCTAATGGGTGGTCTAATGGGCGGTGCAGCGGTCTAATGGGCGGTCTAATGGGTGGTGTAGCGGTCTAATGGGTGGTCTAATGGGTGGTCTAATGGGCGGTGCAGGGGTCTAATGGGTGGTCTAATGGGCGGTGCAGCGGTCTAATGGGCGGTGCAGCGGTCTAATGGGCGGTGCAGGGGTCTAATGGGTGGTCTAATGGGTGGTCTAATGGGCAGTGCAGCGGTCTAATGGGCGGTGCAGGGGTCTAATGGGTGGTCTAATGGGTGGTCTAATGGGCAGTGCAGCGGTCTAATGGGCGGTGCAGGGGTCTAATGGGTGGTCTAATGGGCGGTGCAGGGGTCTAATGGGTGGTCTAATGGGCGGTGCAGCGGTCTAATGGGCGGTGCAGGGGTCTAATGGGCGGTGCAGGGGTCTAATGGGCGGTGCAGGGGTCTAATGGGCGGTGCAGGGGTCTAATGGGCGGTGCAGGGGTCTAATGGGTGGTGCAGGGGTCTAATGGGTGGTCTAATGGGCGGTGCAGCGGTCTAATGGGCGGTGCAGGGTCTAATGGGTGGTCTAATGGGTGGTCTAATGGGCGGTGCAGCGGTCTAATGGGCGGTGCAGGGTCTAATGGGTGGTCTAATGGGTGGTCTAATGGGGCGGTGCAGCGGTCTAATGGGCGGTGCAGGGTCTAATGGGTGGTCTAATGGCGGTCTAATGGGTGGTGTAGCGGTCTACTGGGTGGTCTAATGGGTGGTCTAATGGGCGGTGCAGCGGTCTAATGGGTGGTCTAATGGGTGGTGCAGCGGTCTAATGGGCGGTGCAGCGGTCTGTCGGGCGGTCTAATGGGTGGTCTAATGGGCGGTGTAGCGGTCTAATGGGCGGTGCAGCGGTCTAATGGGGGGTGCAGCGGTCTAATGGGGGTGCAGCGGTCTAATGGGTGGTCTAATGGGCGGTCTAATGGGCAGTCTAATGGGCGGTCTAATGGGTGGTGTAGCGGTCTAATGGGTGGTCTAATGGGTGGTCTAATGGGCGGTGCAGCGGTCTAATGGGTGGTGCAGCCCTAATGGGTGGTGCAGCGGTCTAATGGGCGGTGCAGCGGTCTAATGGGCGGTCTAATGGGTGGTCTAATGGGCGGTCTAATGGGCGGTCTAATGGGCGGTCTAATGGGTGGTGTAGCGGTCTAATGGGTGGTCTAATGGGTGGTCTAATGGGCGGTGCAGCGGTCTAATGGGTGGTCTAATGGGTGGTGCAGCGGTCTAATGGACGGTGCAGCGGTCTAATGGGCGTTGCAGCGGTCTAATGGGGGTGCAGCGGTCTAATGGGGGTGCAGCGGTCTAATGGGGGTGCAACGGTCTAATGGGCGGTCTAATGGACGGTCTAATGGGCGGTCTAATGGGCGGTGCAGTGGTCTAATGGGCGGTGCAGCGGTCCAATGGGCGGTGCAGCGGTCCCCAATAGGCGGTCTAATGGGCGGTCTAATGGCGGTGTAGCGGTCTAATGGGCGGTGCAGCGGTCTAATGGGGGTGCAGCGGTCTAATGGGCGGTCTAATGGGCGGTCTAATGGACGGTCTAATGGGCGGTCTAATGGGCGGTCTAATGGGTGGTGTAGCGGTCTAATGGGTGGTCTAATGGGTGGTCTAATGGGCGGTGCAGCGGTCTAATGGGTGGTCTAATGGGTGGTGCAGCGGTCTAATGGACGGTGCAGCGGTCTAATGGGCGGTCTAATGGGCGGTGCAGTGGTCTAATGGGCGGTGCAGCGGTCTAATGGGCGGTGCAGCGGTCTAATGGGTGGTCTAATGGGTGGTGCTGGGGTCTAATGGGCGGTGCAGCGGTCTAATGGGCGGTGCAGCGGTCTAATGGGCGGTGCAGCGGTCTAATGGGGGGTGCAGCGGTCTAATGGGCGGTGCAGCGGTCTAATGGGGGTGCAGCGGTCTAATGGGGGTGCAGCGGTCTAATGGGGGTGCAGCGGTCTAATGGGCGGTGCAGCGGTCTAATGGGCGGTCTAATGGACGGTCTAATGGGCGGTCTAATGGGCGGTGCAGCGGTCTAATGGGCGGTGCAGCGGTCTAATGGGCGGTCTAATGGGCGGTGTAGCGGTCTAATGGGCGGTGCAGCGGTCTAATGGGGTGCAGCGGTCTAATGGGGGTGCAGCGGTCTAATGGGCGGTCTAATGGGCGGTCTAATGGACGGTCTAATGGGCGGTCTAATGGGCGGTCTAATGGGTGGTGTAGCGGTCTAATGGGTGGTCTAATGGGCGGTCTAATGGGCGGTGCAGCGGTCTAATGGGCGGTCTAATGGGCAGTGCAGTGGTCTAAGGGCGGTGCAGCGGTCTAATGGGCGGTCTAATGGGCAGTGCAGTGGTCTAAGGGGCGGTGGAGGTCTAATGGGTGGTCTAATGGCGGTGCAGCGGTCTAATGGGCGGTGCAGTGGTCTAATGGGCGGTGCAGCGGTCTAATGGGCGGTCTAATGGGCAGTGCAGTGGTCTAATGGGCGGTCTAATGGGCAGTGCAGCGGTCTAATGGGCGGTGCAGCGGTCTAATGGGCGGTGCAGCGGTCTAATGGGCGGTGCAGCGGTCTAATGGGCGGTGCAGCGGTCTAATGGGCGGTGCAGCGGTCTAATGGTGGGTGCAGCGGTCTAATGGGGGGTGCAGCGGTCTAATGGGGGTGCAGCGGTCTAATGGGGTGCAGCGGTCTAATGGGGTGCAGCGGTCTAATGGGTGGTCTAATGGGCGGTCTAATGGGTGGTCTAATGGGCGGTGCAGCGGTCTAAAGGGTGGTCTAATGGGCGGTGCAGCGGTCTAATGGGTGGTGCAGCGGTCTAATGGGCGGTCTAATGGGTGGTGCAGCGGTCTAATGGGTGGTCTAATGGGCGGTGCAGCGGTCTAATGGGTGGTCTAATGGGTGGTGCAGCGGTCTAATGGGTGGTGCAGCGGTCTAATGGGCGGTGCAGCGGTCTAATGGGCGGTCTAATGGGCGGTCTAATGGGCGGTCTAATGGGCGGTCTAATGGGCGGTCTAATGGGCGGTGCAGCGGTCTAATGGGCGGTGCAGCGGTCTAATGGGCGGTCTAATGGGCGGTCTAATGGGTGGTCTAATGGGCGGTGCAGCGGTCTAAAGGGTGGTCTAATGGCGGTGCAGCGGTCTAATGGGTGGTGCAGCGGTCTAATGGGCGGTCTAATGGGTGGTGTAGCGGTCTAATGGGTGGTCTAATGGGCGGTGCAGCGGTCTAATGGGTGGTCTAATGGGTGGTGCAGCGGTCTAATGGGTGGTGCAGCGGTCTCAATGGGCGGTGCAGCGGTCTAATGGGCGGTCTAATGGGTGGTGTAATGGGTGGTCTAATGGGCGGTCTAATGGCGGTGCAGCGGTCTAATGGGGGTGCAGCGGTCTAATGGTGGGTGCAGCGGTCTAATGGGGGGTCTAATGGGGTCTAATGGGTGGTGCAGCGGTCTAATGGGCGATGCGGAGGTCTAATGGGCGGTCTAATGGGTGGTCTAATGGGCGTGTGCAGCGGTCTAATGGGCGGTCTAATGGGCGGTCTAATGGGCGGTCTAATGGAGGGTGCAGCGGTCTAATGGGCGGTGCAGCGGTCTAATGGGGGTGCAGCGGTCTAATGGGGGTGCAGCGGTCTAATGGGGGTGCAGCGGTCTAATGGGCGGTGCAGCGGTCTAATGGGGGTGCAGCGGTCTAATGGGTGGTCTAATGGGTGGTCTAATGGGTGGTCTAATGGGCGGTCTAATGGGCAGTCTAATGGGAAGTCTAATGGGCGGTCTAATGGGCGGTGCAGCGGTCTAATGGGCGGTGCAGCGGTCTAATGGGGGGTGCAGCGGTCTAATGGGCGGTCTAATGGGCGGTCTAATGGGTGGTCTAATGGGCGGTGCAGCGGTCTAATGGGCGGTCTAATGGGCGGTCTAATGGGCGGTCTAATGGAGGGTGCAGCGGTCTAATGGGCGGTGCAGCGGTCTAATGGGCGGTGCAGCGGTCTAATGGGGGTGCAGCGGTCTAATGGGGGTGCAGCGGTCTAATGGGCGGTGCAGCGGTCTAATGGGGGTGCAGCGTCTAATGGGTGGTCTAATGGGTGGTCTAATGGGTGGTCTAATGGGCGGTCTAATGGGCAGTCTAATGGGCGGTCTAATGGGCGGTGCAGCGGTCTAATGGGCGGTGCAGCGGTCTAATGGGGGGTGCAGCGGTCTAATGGGCGGTCTAATGGGCGGTCTAATGGGTGGTCTAATGGGCGGTGCAGCGGTCTAATGGGTGGTCTAATGGGCGGTGCAGCGGTCTAATGGGTGGTCTAATGGGCGGTGCAGCGGTCTAATGGGTGGTGCAGCGGTCTAATGGGCGGTGCAGCGGTCTAATGGGTGGTCTAATGGGCAGTGCAGTGGTCTAAGGGGCGGTGCAGCGGTCTAATGGGCGGTCTAATGGGCAGTGCAGTGGTCTAAGGGGCGGTGCGGAGGTCTAATGGGTGGTCTAATGGGCGGTGCAGCGGTCTAATGGGCGGTGCAGCGGTCTAATGGGCGGTGCAGCGGTCTAATGGGCAGTGCAGCGGTCTAATGGGCGGTCTAATGGGCAGTGCAGCGGTCTAATGGGCGGTGCAGCGGTCTAATGGGCGGTGCAGCGGTCTAATGGTGGGTGCAGCGGTCTAATGGTGGGTGCAGCGGTCTAATGGGGGGTGCAGCGGTCTAATGGGCGGTCTAATGGGCGGTCTAATGGGCGGTCTAATGGGCGGTCTAATGGGCGGTCTAATGGGCGGTCTAATGGGTGGTCTAATGGGCGGTCTAATGGGCGGTCTAATGGGCGGTGTAGCGGTCTAATGGTGGGTGCAGCGGTCTAATGGTGGGTGCAGCGGTCTAATGGGGGGTGCAGCGGTCTAATGGGGGGTGCAGCGGTCTAATGGGCGGTGCAGCGGTCTAATGGGCGATGCGGAGGTCTAATGGGCGGTCTAATGGGTGGTCTAATGGGCGGTGCAGCGGTCTAATGGGCGGTCTAATGGGCGGTCTAATGGAGGGTGCAGCGGTCTAATGGGCGGTGCAGCGGTCTAATGGGCGGTGCAGCGGTCTAATGGGGGGTGCAGCGGTCTAATGGGCGGTGCAGTGGTCTAATGGGGGGTGCAGCGGTCTAATGGGTGGTCTAATGGGTGGTCTAATGGGTGGTCTAATGGGCGGTCTAATGGGCAGTCTAATGGGCGGTCTAATGGGCGGTGCAGGGGTCTAATGGGTGGTGTAATGGGCGGTGCAGCGGTCTAATGGGCGGTGCAGGGGTCTAATGGGTGGTCTAATGGGTGGTCTAATGGGCGGTGCAGGGGTCTAATGGGCGGTGCGGAGGTCTAATGGGTGGTCTAATGGGTGGTCTAATGGGCGGTCTAATGGGTGGTGTAGCGGTCTACTGGGTGGTCTAATGGGTGGTCTAATGGGCGGTGCAGCGGTCTAATGGGCGGTCTAATGGGTGGTGTAGCGGTCTACTGGGTGGTCTAATGGGTGGTCTAATGGGCGGTGCAGCGGTCTAATGGGTGGTCTAATGGGTGGTGCAGCGGTCTAATGGGTGGTGCAGCGGTCTAATGGGCGGTGCAGCGGTCTAATGGGCGGTGCAGCGGTCTAATGGGCGGTGCAGCGGTCTAATGGGCGGTGCAGAGGTCTAATGGGCGGTCTAATGGGCGGTGTAATGGGCGGTCTAATGGGCGGTGCAGCGGTCTAATGGGTGGTGCAGCGGTCTAATGGGTGGTCTAATGGGCGGTCTAATGGGTGGTGTAGCGGTCTACTGGGTGGTCTAATGGGTGGTCTAATGGGCGGTGCAGCGGTCTAATGGGTGGTCTAATGGGTGGTGCAGCGGTCTAATGGGCGGTGCAGCGGTCTAATGGGCGGTCTAATGGGTGGTCTAATGGGCGGTGTAGCGGTCTAATGGGCGGTGCAGCGGTCTAATGGGGGGTGCAGCGGTCTAATGGGGGGTGCAGCGGTCTAATGGGTGGTCTAATGGGCGGTCTAATGGGCAGTCTAATGGGCGGTCTAATGGGTGGTGTAGCGGTCTAATGGGTGGTCTAATGGGTGGTCTAATGGGCGGTGCAGCGGTCTAATGGGTGGTGCAGCGGTCTAATGGGTGGTGCAGCGGTCTAATGGGCGGTGCAGCGGTCTAATGGGCGGTCTAATGGGTGGTCTAATGGGCGGTCTAATGGGCGGTGTAGCGGTCTAATGGGCGTTGCAGCGGTCTAATGGGGGGTGCAGCGGTCTAATTGGGGGTGCAGCGGTCTAATGGGGGGTGCAACGGTCTAATGGGCGGTCTAATGGACGGTCTAATGGGCGGTCTAATGGGCGGTGCAGTGGTCTAATGGGCGGTGCAGCGGTCTAATGGGCGGTGCGGCGGTCTAATGGGCGGTCTAATGGGCGGTGTAGCGGTCTAATGGGCGGTGCAGCGGTCTAATGGGGGGTGCAGCGGTCTAATGGGGGGTGCAGCGGTCTAATGGGCGGTCTAATGGGCGGTCTAATGGACGGTCTAATGGGCGGTCTAATGGGCGGTCTAATGGGTGGTGTAGCGGTCTAATGGGTGGTCTAATGGGTGGTCTAATGGGCGGTGCAGCGGTCTAATGGGTGGTCTAATGGGTGGTGCAGCGGTCTAATGGACGGTGCAGCGGTCTAATGGGCGGTCTAATGGGCGGTCTAATGGGCGGTGCAGTGGTCTAATGGGCGGTGCAGCGGTCTAATGGGCGGTGTAGCGGTCTACTGGGTGGTCTAATGGGTGGTCTAATGGGCGGTGCAGCGGTCTAATGGGTGGTCTAATGGGTGGTGCAGCGGTCTAATGGGCGGTGCAGCGGTCTAATGGGCGGTCTAATGGGTGGTCTAATGGGCGGTGTAGCGGTCTAATGGGCGGTGCAGCGGTCTAATGGGGGGTGCAGCGGTCTAATGGGGGGTGCAGCGGTCTAATGGGTGGTCTAATGGGCGGTCTAATGGGCAGTCTAATGGGCGGTCTAATGGGTGGTGTAGCGGTCTAATGGGTGGTCTAATGGGTGGTCTAATGGGCGGTGCAGCGGTCTAATGGGTGGTGCAGCGGTCTAATGGGTGGTGCAGCGGTCTAATGGGCGGTGCAGCGGTCAATGGGCGGTCTAATGGGTGGTCTAATGGGCGGTCTAATGGGCGGTGTAGCGGTCTAATGGGCGTTGCAGCGGTCTAATTGGGGGTGCAGCGGTCTAATGGGGGTGCAACGGTCTAATGGGCGGTCTAATGGACGGTCTAATGGGCGGTCTAATGGGCGGTGCAGTGGTCTAATGGGCGGTGCAGCGGTCTAATGGGCGGTGCGGGGCGGTCTAATGGGCGGTCTAATGGGCGGTCTAATGGGCGGTGTAGCGGTCTATGGGCGGTGCAGCGGTCTAATGGGGGTGCAGCGGTCTAATGGGGGGTGCAGCGGTCTAATGGGCGGTCTAATGGACGGTCTAATGGGCGGTCTAATGGGCGGTCTAATGGGTGGTGTAGCGGTCTAATGGGTGGTCTAATGGGTGGTCTAATGGGCGGTGCAGCGGTCTAATGGGTGGTCTAATGGGTGGTGCAGCGGTCTAATGGACGGTGCAGCGGTCTAATGGGCGGTCTAATGGGCGGTGCATAATGGGCGGTGCAGTGGTCTAATGGGCGGTGCAGCGGTCTAATGGGCGGTGCAGCGGTCTAATGGGGGGTGCAGCGGTCTAATGGGGGGTGCAGCGGTCTAATGGGCTGTCTAATGGGCGGTCTAATGGACGGTCTAATGGGCGGTCTAATGGGCGGTCTAATGGGTGGTGTAGCGGTCTAATGGGTGGTCTAATGGGTGGTCTAATGGGCGGTGCAGCGGTCTAATGGGTGGTCTAATGGGTGGTGCAGCGGTCTAATGGACGGTGCAGCGGTCTAATGGGCGGTCTAATGGGCGGTCTAATGGGCGGTGCAGTGGTCTAATGGGCGGTGCAGCGGTCTAATGGGCGGTGCAGCGGTCTAATGGGTGGTCTAATGGGTGGTGCTGGGGTCTAATGGGCGGTGCAGCGGTCTAATGGGCGGTGCAGCGGTCTAATGGGCGGTGCAGCGGTCTAATGGGGGGTGCAGCGGTCTAATGGGCGGTGCAGCGGTCTAATGGGGGTGCAGCGGTCTAATGGGCGGTGCAGCGGTCTAATGGGGGTGCAGCGGTCTAATGGGGGTGCAGCGGTCTAATGGGCGGTGCAGCGGTCTAATGGGCGGTCTAATGGACGGTCTAATGGGCGGTGCAGTGGTCTAATGGGCGGTGCAGCGGTCTAATGGGGGGTGCAGCGGTCTAATGGGTGGTCTAATGGGCGGTCTAATGGGCAGTCTAATGGGCGGTCTAATGGGTGGTGTAGCGGTCTAATGGGTGGTCTAATGGGTGGTCTAATGGGCGGTGCAGCGGTCTAATGGGTGGTGCAGCGGTCTAATGGGTGGTGCAGCGGTCTAATGGGCGGTGCAGCGGTCTAATGGGCGGTCTAATGGGTGGTCTAATGGGCGGTCTAATGGGCGGTGTAGCGGTCTAATGGGCGTGCAGCGGTCTAATGGGGGTGCAGCGGTCTAATTGGGGGTGCAGCGGTCTAATGGGGGTGCAACGGTCTAATGGGCGGTCTAATGGACGGTCTAATGGGCGGTCTAATGGGCGGTGCAGTGGTCTAATGGGCGGTGCAGCGGTCTAATGGGCGGCGGGGCGGTCTAATGGGCGGTCTAATGGGCGGTCTAATGGGCGGTGTAGCGGTCTAATGGGCGGTGCAGCGGTCTAATGGGGGGTGCAGCGGTCTAATGGGGGGTGCAGCGGTCTAATGGGCGGTCTAATGGGTGGTGCTGGGGTCTAATGGGCGGTGCAGCGGTCTAATGGGCGGTGCAGCGGTCTAATGGGCGGTGCAGCGGTCTAATGGGGGGTGCAGCGGTCTAATGGGCGGTCTAATGGGCGGTCTAATGGACGGTCTAATGGGCGGTCTAATGGGCGGTCTAATGGGTGGTGTAGCGGTCTAATGGGTGGTCTAATGGGTGGTCTAATGGGCGGTGCAGCGGTCTAATGGGTGGTCTAATGGGTGGTGCAGCGGTCTAATGGACGGTGCAGCGGTCTAATGGGCGGTCTAATGGGCGGTCTAATGGGCGGTGCAGTGGTCTAATGGGCGGTGCAGCGGTCTAATGGGCGGTGCAGCGGTCTAATGGGGGGTGCAGCGGTCTAATGGGGGGTGCAGCGGTCTAATGGGCGGTCTAATGGGCGGTCTAATGGACGGTCTAATGGGCGGTCTAATGGGTGGTGTAGCGGTCTAATGGGTGGTCTAATGGGTGGTCTAATGGGCGGTGCAGCGGTCTAATGGGTGGTCTAATGGGTGGTGCAGCGGTCTAATGGACGGTGCAGCGGTCTAATGGGCGGTCTAATGGGCGGTCTAATGGGCGGTGCAGTGGTCTAATGGGCGGTGCAGCGGTCTAATGGCGGTGCAGCGGTCTAATGGGTGGTCTAATGGGTGGTGCTGGGGTCTAATGGGCGGTGCAGCGGTCTAATGGGCGGTGCAGCGGTCTAATGGGCGGTGCAGCGGTCTAATGGGGGGTGCAGCGGTCTAATGGGCGGTGCAGCGGTCTAATGGGGGGTGCAGCGGTCTAATGGGCGGTGCAGCGGTCTAATGGGGGGTGCAGCGGTCTAATGGGGGGTGCAGCGGTCTAATGGGCGGTGCAGCGGTCTAATGGGCGGTCTAATGGACGGTCTAATGGGCGGTCTAATGGGCGGTGCAGTGGTCTAATGGGCGGTGCAGCGGTCTAATGGGCGGTGCAGCGGTCTAATGGGCGGTCTAATGGGCGGTGTAGCGGTCTAATGGGCGGTGCAGCGGTCTAATGGGGGGTGCAGCGGTCTAATGGGGGGTGCAGCGGTCTAATGGGCGGTCTAATGGGCGGTCTAATGGACGGTCTAATGGGCGGTCTAATGGGCGGTCTAATGGGTGGTGTAGCGGTCTAATGGGCGGTCTAATGGGCGGTGCAGCGGTCTAATGGGCGGTCTAATGGGCAGTGCAGTGGTCTAAGGGGCGGTGCAGCGGTCTAATGGGCGGTCTAATGGGCAGTGCAGTGGTCTAAGGGGCGGTGCGGAGGTCTAATGGGTGGTCTAATGGGCGGTGCAGCGGTCTAATGGGCGGTGCAGCGGTCTAATGGGCGGTGCAGCGGTCTAATGGGCGGTCTAATGGGCAGTGCAGTGGTCTAATGGGCGGTCTAATGGGCAGTGCAGCGGTCTAATGGGCGGTCGGTCTAATGGGCGGTGCAGCGGTCTAATGGGCGGTGCAGCGGTCTAATGGGCGGTGCAGCGGTCTAATGGGCGGTGCAGCGGTCTAATGGTGGGTGCAGCGGTCTAATGGGGGGTGCAGCGGTCTAATGGGGGGTGCAGCGGTCTAATGGGCGGTCTAATGGGCGGTCTAATGGGTGGTCTAATGGGCGGTGCAGCGGTCTAAAGGGTGGTCTAATGGGCGGTGCAGCGGTCTAATGGGTGGTGCAGCGGTCTAATGGGCGATCTAATGGGTGGTGCAGCGGTCTAATGGGTGGTCTAATGGGCGGTGCAGCGGTCTAATGGGTGGTCTAATGGGTGGTGCAGCGGTCTAATGGGTGGTGCAGCGGTCTAATGGGCGGTGCAGCGGTCTAATGGGCGGTCTAATGGGCGGTCTAATGGGCGGTCTAATGGGCGGTCTAATGGGCGGTGCAGCGGTCTAATGGGCGGTGCAGCGGTCTAATGGGCGGTCTAATGGGTGGTCTAATGGGCGGTGCAGCGGTCTAATGGGTGGTGCAGCGGTCTAATGGGCGGTGCAGCGGTCTAATGGGCGGTGCAGCGGTCTAATGGGGGTGCAGGGTCTAATGGTGGGTGCAGCGGTCTAATGGGGGGCAGCGGTCTAATGGGCGGTCTAATGGGCGGTCTAATGGGTGTCTAATGGCGGTCTAATGGGCGGTCTAATGGGCGGTGTGTAGCGGTCTAATGGTGGGTGCAGCGGTCTAATGGTGGTGCAGCGGTCTAATGGGGGTGCAGCGGTCTCAATGGGGGTGCAGCGGTCTAATGGGCGGTGCAGCGGTCTAATGGGCGTGCAGCGGTCTAATGGGCGGTCTAATGGGTGGTCTAATGGGCGGTGCAGCGGTCTAATGGGCGGTCTAATGGGCGGTCTAATGGAGGGTGCAGCGGTCTAATGGGCGGTGCAGCGGTCTAATGGGCGGTGCAGCGGTCTAATGGGGGTGCAGCGGTCTAATGGGCGGTGCAGTGGTCTAATGGGGGTCAGCGGTCTAATGGGTGGTCTAATGGGTGGTCTAATGGGCGGTCTAATGGGCGGTCTAATGGGCAGTCTAATGGGCGGTCTAATGGGCGGTGCAGGGTCTAATGGGTGGTCTAATGGGCGGTGCAGCGGTCTAATGGGCGGTGCAGGGTGTAATGGGTGGTCTAATGGGTGGTCTAATGGGCGGTGCAGGGTCTAATGGGCGGTGCGGAGGTCTAATGGGCGGTCTAATGGGTGGTCTAATGGGCGGTCTAATGGGTGGTGTAGCGGTCTACTGGGTGGTCTAATGGGTGGTCTAATGGGCGGTGCAGCGGTCTAATGGGCGGTCTAATGGGCGGTCTAATGGGTGGTGTAGCGGTCTACTGGGTGGTCTAATGGGTGGTCTAATGGGCGGTGCAGCGGTCAATGGGTGGTCTAATGGGTGGTGCAGCGGTCTAATGGGTGGTGCAGCGGTCTAATGGGCGGTGCAGCGGTCTAATGGGCGGTCTAATGGGCGGTTCAGCGGTCTAATGGGCGGTGCAGCGGTCTAATGGGCGGTGCAGCGGTCTAATGGGCGGTCTAATGGGCGGTGTAATGGGCGGTCTAATGGGCGGTCTAATGGGCGGTGCAGCGGTCTAATGGGTGGTGCAGCGGTCTAATGGGTGGTCTAATGGGCGGTCTAATGGGTGGTGTAGCGGTCTACTGGGTGGTCTAATGGGTGGTCTAATGGGCGGTGCAGCGGTCTAATGGGTGGTCTAATGGGTGGTGCAGCGGTCTAATGGGCGGTGCAGCGGTCTAATGGGCGGTCTAATGGGTGGTCTAATGGGCGGTGTAGCGGTCTAATGGGCGGTGCAGCGGTCTAATGGGGGGGTGCAGCGGTCTAATGGGGGTGCAGCGGTCTAATGGGTGGGTCTAATGGGCAGTCTAATGGGCGGTCTAATGGGTGGTGTAGCGGTCTAATGGGTGGTCTAATGGGTGGTCTAATGGGCGGTGCAGCGGTCTAATGGGTGGTGCAGCGGTCTAATGGGTGGTGCAGCGGTCTAATGGGCGGTGCAGCGGTCTAATGGGCGGTCTAATGGGTGGTCTAATGGGCGGTCTAATGGGCGGTGTAGCGGTCTAATGGGCGTTGCAGCGGTCTAATGGGGGTGCAGCGGTCTAATGGGGGTGCAGCGGTCTAATGGGGGTGCAGCGGTCTAATGGGCGGTCTAATGGACGGTCTAATGGGCGGTCTAATGGGCGGTGCAGTGGTCTAATGGGCGGTGCAGCGGTCTAATGGGCGGTGCAGCGGTCTAATGGGCGGTCTAATGGGCGGTCTAATGGGCGGTGTAGCGGTCTAATGGGCGGTGCAGCGGTCTAATGGGGGTGCAGCGGTCTAATGGGGGTGCAGCGGTCTAATGGGCGGTCTAATGGGCGGTCTAATGGACGGTCTAATGGGCGGTCTAATGGGTGGTGTAGCGGTCTAATGGGTGGTCTAATGGGTGGTCTAATGGGCGGTGCAGCGGTCTAATGGGGGTGGTCTAATGGGTGGTGCAGCGGTCTAATGGACGGTGCAGCGGTCTAATGGGCGGTCTAATGGGCGGTCTAATGGGCGGTGCAGTGGTCTAATGGGCGGTGCAGCGGTCTAATGGCGGTGCAGCGGTCTAATGGGTGGTCTAATGGGTGGTGCTGGGGTCTAATGGGCGGTGCAGCGGTCTAATGGGCGGTGCAGCGGTCTAATGGGCGGTGCAGCGGTCTAATGGGGGTGCAGCGGTCTAATGGGCGGTGCAGCGGTCTAATGGGGGTGCAGCGGCTAATGGGCGGTCGGTCTAATGGGGGTGCAGCGGTCTAATGGGGGTGCAGCGGTCTAATGGGCGGTGCAGCGGTCTAATGGGCGGTCTAATGGACGGTCTAATGGGCGGTCTAATGGGCGGTGCAGTGGTCTAATGGGCGGTGCAGCGGTCTAATGGGCGGTGCAGCGATCTAATGGGCGGTCTAATGGGCGGTGTAGCGGTCTAATGGGCGGTGCAGCGGTCTAATGGGGGTGCAGCGGTCTAATGGGGGTGCAGCGGTCTAATGGGCGGTCTAATGGGCGGTCTAACGGACGGTCTAATGGGCGGTCTAATGGGCGGTCTAATGGGTGGTGTAGCGGTCTAATGGGTGGTCTAATGGGTGGTCTAATGGGCGGTCTAATGGGCGGTGCAGCGGTCTAATGGGCGGTCTAATGGGCAGTGCAGTGGTCTAATGGGCGGTGCAGCGGTCTAATGGGCGGTCTAATGGGCAGTGCAGTGGTCTAAGGGGGCGGTGCGGAGGTCTAATGGGTGGTCTAATGGGCGGTGCAGCGGTCTAATGGGCGGTGCAGCGGTCTAATGGGCGGTGCAGCGGTCTAATGGGCGGTCTAATGGGCAGTGCAGTGGTCTAATGGGCGGTCTAATGGGCAGTGCAGCGGTCTAATGGGCGGTGCAGCGGTCTAATGGGCGGTGCAGCGGTCTAATGGGCGGTGCAGCGGTCTAATGGGCGGTGCAGCGGTCTAATGGTGGGTGCAGCGGTCTAATGGGGGTGCAGCGGTCTAATGGGGGTGCAGCGGTCTAATGGGGGGTGCAGCGGTCTAATGGGCGGTCTAATGGGCGGTCTAATGGGTGGTCTAATGGGCGGTGCAGCGGTCTAAAGGGTGGTCTAATGGGCGGTGCAGCGGTCTAATGGGTGGTGCAGCGGTCTAATGGGCGGTCTAATGGGTGGTGCAGCGGTCTAATGGGTGGTCTAATGGGCGGTGCAGCGGTCTAATGGGTGGTCTAATGGGTGGTGCAGCGGTCTAATGGGTGGTGCAGCGGTCTAATGGGCGGTGCAGCGGTCTAATGGGCGGTCTAATGGGCGGTCTAATGGGCGGTCTAATGGGCGGTGCAGCGGTCTAATGGGCGGTGCAGCGGTCTAATGGGCGGTCTAATGGGTGGTCTAATGGGCGGTGCAGCGGTCTAAAGGGTGGTCTAATGGGCGGTGCAGCGGTCTAATGGGTGGTGCAGCGGTCTAATGGGCGGTCTAATGGGTGGTGTAGCGGTCTAATGGGTGGTCTAATGGGCGGTGCAGCGGTCTAATGGGTGGTCTAATGGGTGGTGCAGCGGTCTAATGGGCGGTGCAGCGGTCTAATGGGCGGTCTAATGGGTGGTGTAATGGGTGGTCTAATGGGCGGTCTAATGGGCGGTGCAGCGGTCTAATGGGGGTGCAGCGGTCTAATGGTGGGTGCAGCGGTCTAATGGGGGTCTAATGGGCGGTCTAATGGGTGGTGCAGCGGTCTAATGGGCGATGCGGAGGTCTAATGGGCGGTCTAATGGTGGTCTAATGGGCGGTGCAGCGGTCTAATGGGCGGTCTAATGGGCGGTCTAATGGGCGGTCTAATGGAGGGTGCAGCGGTCTAATGGGCGGTGCAGCGGTCTAATGGGCGGTGCAGCGGTCTAATGGGGGTGCAGCGGTCTAATGGGGGTGCAGCGGTCTAATGGGCGTGCAGCGGTCTAATGGGGGTGCAGCGGTCTAATGGGTGGTCTAATGGGTGGTCTAATGGGTGGTCTAATGGGCGGTCTAATGGGCGGTCTAATGGGCGGTCTAATGGGCGGTGCAGCGGTCTAATGGGCGGTGCAGCGGTCTAATGGGGGGTGCAGCGGTCTAATGGGCGGTCTAATGGGCGGTCTAATGGGTGGTCTAATGGGCGTGCAGCGGTCTAATGGGTGGTCTAATGGGCGGTGCAGCGGTCTAATGGGTGGTCTAATGGGCGGTGCAGCGGTCTAATGGGTGGTGCAGCGGTCTAATGGGTGGTGCAGCGGTCTAATGGGCGGTGCAGCGGTCTGTGGGTGGTCTAATGGGCGGTCTAATGGGCGGTGCAGCGGTCTAATGGGCGGTCTAATGGGCAGTGCAGTGGTCTAATGGGCGGTGCAGCGGTCTAATGGGCGGTCTAATGGGCAGTGCAGTGGTCTAAGGGGGGCGGTGCAGGAGGTCTAATGGGTGGTCTAATGGGCGGTGCAGCGGTCTAATGGGCGGTGCAGCGGTCTAATGGGCGGTGCAGCGGTCTAATGGGCGGTCTAATGGGCAGTGCAGTGGTCTAATGGGCGTCTAATGGGCAGTGCAGCGGTCTAATGGGCGGTGCAGCGGTCTAATGGGCGGTGCAGCGGTCTAATGGGCGGTGCAGCGGTCTAATGGTGGGTGCAGCGGTCTAATGGTGGGTGCAGCGGTCTAATGGGGGGTGCAGCGGTCTAATGGGCGGTCTAATGGGCGGTCTAATGGGCGGTCTAATGGGCGGTCTAATGGGTGGTCTAATGGGCGGTCTAATGGGCGGTCTAATGGGCGGTGTAGCGGTTCTAATGGTGGGTGCAGCGGTCTAATGGTGGGTGCAGCGGTCTAATGGGGGTGCAGCGGTCTAATGGGGGTGCAGCGGTCTAATGGGCGGTCTAATGGGCAGTGCAGCGGTCTAATGGGCGGTGCAGCGGTCTAATGGGCGGTGCAGCGGTCTAATGGGCGGTGCAGCGGTCTAATGGTGGGTGCAGCGGTCTAATGGGGGTGCAGCGGTCTAATGGGGGTGCAGCGGTCTAATGGGCGGTCTAATGGGCGGTCTAATGGGCGGTCTAATGGGCGGTCTAATGGGCGGTCTAATGGGTGGTCTAATGGGCGTCTAATGGGCGGTCTAATGGGCGGTGTAGCGGTCTAATGGTGGGTGCAGCGGTCTAATGGTGGGTGCAGCGGTCTAATGGGGGTGCAGCGGTCTCAATGGGCGGTGCAGCGGTCTAATGGGCGTTGCAGAGGTCTAATGGGCGGTCTAATGGGTGGTCTAATGGGCGGTGCAGGGTCTAATGGGCGGTCTAATGGGCGGTCTAATGGAGGGTGCAGCGGTCTAATGGGCGGTGCAGCGGTCTAATGGGCGGTGCAGCGGTCTAATGGGGGTGCAGCGGTCTAATGGGCGGTGCAGTGGTCTAATGGGGGTGCAGCGGTCTAATGGGTGGTCTAATGGGTGGTCTAATGGGCGGTCTAATGGGCGGTCTAATGGGCAGTCTAATGGGCGGTCTAATGGGCGGTGCAACGGTCTAATGGGCGGTCTAATGGACGGTCTAATGGGCGGTCTAATGGGCGGTGCAGTGGTCTAATGGGCGGTGCAGCGGTCTAATGGGCGGTGCAGCGGTCTAATGGGCGGTCTAATGGGCGGTCTAATGGGCGGTCTAATGGGCGGTGTAGCGGTCTAATGGGCGGTGCAGCGGTCTAATGGGGGTGCAGCGGTCTAATGGGGGTGCAGCGGTCTAATGGGCGGCGGGGCGGTCTAATGGACGGTCTAATGGGCGGTCTAATGGGCGGTCTAATGGGTGGTGTAGCGGTCTAATGGGTGGTCTAATGGGTGGTCTAATGGGCGGTGCAGCGGTCTAATGGGTGGTCTAATGGGTGGTGCAGCGGTCTAATGGACGGTGCAGCGGTCTAATGGGCGGTCTAATGGGCGGTGCAGTGGTCTAATGGGCGGTGCAGCGGTCTAATGGGCGGTGCAGCGGTCTAATGGGTGGTCTAATGGGTGGTGCTGGGGTCTGGGGGTGCAATGGGCGGTGCAGCGGTCTAATGGGCGGTGCAGCGGTCTAATGGGCGGTGCAGCGGTCTAATGGGCGGTGCAGCGGTCTAATGGGGGTGCAGCGGTCTAATGGGGGGTGCAGCGGTCTAATGGGCGGTGCAGCGGTCTAATGGGCGGTCTAATGGACGGTCTAATGGGCGGTCTAATGGGCGGTGCAGTGGTCTAATGGGCGGTGCAGCGGTCTAATGGGCGGTGCAGCGGTCTAATGGGCGGTCTAATGGGCGGTCTAATGGGCGGTGTAGCGGTCTAATGGGCGGTGCAGCGGTCTAATGGGGGGTGCAGCGGTCTAATGGGGGGTGCAGCGGTCTAATGGGCGGTCTAATGGGCGGTCTAATGGACGGTCTAATGGGCGGTCTAATGGGCGGTCTAATGGGTGGTGTAGCGGTCTAATGGGTGGTCTAATGGGTGGTCTAATGGGCGGTCTAATGGGCGGTGCAGCGGTCTAATGGGCGGTCTAATGGGCAGTGCAGTGGTCTAAGGGGCGGTGCAGCGGTCTAATGGGCGGTCTAATGGGCAGTGCAGTGGTCTAAGGGGCGGTGCGGAGGTCTAATGGGTGGTCTAATGGGCGGTGCAGCGGTCTAATGGGCGGTGCAGCGGTCTAATGGGCGGTGCAGCGGTCTAATGGGCGGTCTAATGGGCAGTGCAGTGGTCTAATGGGCGGTCTAATGGGCAGTGCAGCGGTCTAATGGGCGGTGCAGCGGTCTAATGGGCGGTGCAGCGGTCTAATGGGCGGTGCAGCGGTCTAATGGGCGGTGCAGCGGTCTAATGGGGGTGCAGCGGTCTAATGGTGGGTGCGGTCTAATGGGGGTGCAGCGGTCTAATGGGGGTGGTCTAATGGGGGTGCAGCGGTCTAAAGGGTGGTCTAATGGGCGGTGCAGCGGTCTAATGGGCGGTGCAGCGGTCTAATGGTCTAATGGGCGGTCAGCGGTCTAATGGGTGGTGCAGCGGTCTAATGGGCGGTCTAATGGGCGGTGCAGCGGTCTAATGGGTGGTCTAATGGGTGGTGCAGCGGTCTAATGGGTGGTGCAGCGGTCTAATGGGCGGTGCAGCGGTCTAATGGGCGGTCTAATGGGCGGTCTAATGGGCGGTCTAATGGGCGGTCTAATGGGCGGTGCAGCGGTCTAATGGGCGGTGCAGCGGTCTAATGGGCGGTCTAATGGGCGGTCTAATGGGTGGTCTAATGGGCGGTGCAGCGGTCTAAAGGGTGGTCTAATGGGCGGTGCAGCGGTCTAATGGGTGGTGCAGCGGTCTAATGGGCGGTCTAATGGGTGGTGTAGCGGTCTAATGGGTGGTCTAATGGGCGGTGCAGCGGTCTAATGGGTGGTCTAATGGGTGGTGCAGCGGTCTAATGGGTGGTGCAGCGGTCTAATGGGCGGTGCAGCGGTCTAATGGGCGGTCTAATGGGTGGTGTAATGGGTGGTCTAATGGGCGGTCTAATGGGCGGTGCAGCGGTCTAATGGGGGGTGCAGCGGTCTAATGGTGGGTGCAGCGGTCTAATGGGGGGGGTCTAATGGGCGGTCTAATGGGTGGTGCAGCGGTCTAATGGGCGATGCGGAGGTCTAATGGGCGGTCTAATGGGTGGTCTAATGGGCGGTGCAGCGGTCTAATGGGCGGTCTAATGGGCGGTCTAATGGGCGGTCTAATGGAGGGTGCAGCGGTCTAATGGGCGGTGCAGCGGTCTAATGGGCGGTGCAGCGGTCTAATGGGGGGTGCAGCGGTCTAATGGGGGGTGCAGCGGTCTAATGGGCGGTGCAGCGGTCTAATGGGCGGTGCAGCGGTCTAATGGGCGGTGCAGCGGTCTAATGGGTGGTCTAATGGGTGGTCTAATGGGTGGTCTAATGGGCGGTCTAATGGGCGGTGCAGCGGTCTAATGGGCGGTGCAGCGGTCTAATGGGGGGTGCAGCGGTCTAATGGGCGGTCTAATGGGCGGTCTAATGGGTGGTCTAATGGGCGGTGCAGCGGTCTAATGGGTGGTCTAATGGGCGGTGCAGCGGTCTAATGGGTGGTCTAATGGGCGGTGCAGCGGTCTAATGGGTGGTGCAGCGGTCTAATGGGTGGTGCAGCGGTCTAATGGGCGGTGCAGCGGTCTAATGGGTGGTCTAATGGGCGGTCTAATGGGCGGTGCAGCGGTCTAATGGGCGGTCTAATGGGCAGTGCAGTGGTCTAAGGGGCGGTGCAGCGGTCTAATGGGCGGTCTAATGGGCAGTGCAGTGGTCTAAGGGGCGGTGCGGAGGTCTAATGGGTGGTCTAATGGGCGGTGCAGCGGTCTAATGGGCGGTGCAGCGGTCTAATGGGCGGTGCAGCGGTCTAATGGGCGGTCTAATGGGCAGTGCAGTGGTCTAATGGGCGGTCTAATGGGCAGTGCAGCGGTCTAATGGGCGGTGCAGCGGTCTAATGGGCGGTGCAGCGGTCTAATGGGCGGTGCAGCGGTCTAATGGTGGGTGCAGCGGTCTAATGGTGGGTGCAGCGGTCTAATGGGGGGTGCAGCGGTCTAATGGGCGGTCTAATGGGCGGTCTAATGGGCGGTCTAATGGGCGGTCTAATGGGCGGTCTAATGGGTGGTCTAATGGGCGGTCTAATGGGCGGTCTAATGGGCGGTGTAGCGGTCTAATGGTGGGTGCAGCGGTCTAATGGTGGGTGCAGCGGTCTAATGGGGGTGCAGCGGTCTAATGGGGGTGCAGCGGTCTAATGGGCGGTGCAGCGGTCTAATGGGCGTGCGGAGGTCTAATGGGCGGTCTAATGGGTGGTCTAATGGGCGGTGCAGCGGTCTAATGGGCGGTCTAATGGGCGGTCTAATGGAGGGTGCAGCGGTCTAATGGGCGGTGCAGCGGTCTAATGGGGGTGCAGCGGTCTAATGGGGGTGCAGCGGTCTAATGGGCGGTGCAGTGGTCTAATGGGGGGTGCAGCGGTCTAATGGGTGGTCTAATGGGTGGTCTAATGGGTGGTCTAATGGGCGGTCTAATGGGCAGTCTAATGGGCGGTCTAATGGGCGGTGCAGCGGTCTAATGGGCGGTGCAGCGGTCTAATGGGGGGTGCAGCGGTCTAATGGGCGGTCTAATGGGCGGTCTAATGGGTGGTCTAATGGGCGGTGCAGCGGTCTAATGGGTGGTCTAATGGGCGGTGCAGCGGTCTAATGGGTGGTCTAATGGGCGGTCTAATGGGCGGTGCAGCGGTCTAATGGGCGGTGCAGCGGTCTAATGGGCGGTGCAGCGGTCTAATGGGGGGTGCAGCGGTCTAATGGGGGGTGCAGCGGTCTAATGGGTGGTCTAATGGGTGGTCTAATGGGCGGTCTAATGGGTGGTCTAATGGGAGGTCTAATGGGCGGTCTAATGGGCGGTCTAATGGGTGGTCTAATGGGCGGTCTAATGGGCAGTGCAGCGGTCTAATGGGTGGTGCAGCGGTCTAATGGGCGGTGCAGCGGTCTAATGGGTGGTCTAATGGGCGGTCTAATGGGCGGTGCAGCGGTCTAATGGGCGGTCTAATGGGCAGTGCAGTGGTCTAAGGGGCGGTGCAGCGGTCTAATGGGCAGTGCAGTGGTCTAAGGGGCGGTGCGGAGGTCTAATGGGTGGTCTAATGGGTGGTCTAATGGGCGGTGCAGCGGTCTAATGGGCGGTGCAGCGGTCTAATGGGCGGTGCAGCGGTCTAATGGGCGGTCTAATGGGCAGTGCAGTGGTCTAATGGGCGGTCTAATGGGCAGTGCAGCGGTCTAATGGGCGGTGCAGCGGTCTAATGGGCGGTGCAGCGGTCTAATGGGCGGTGCAGCGGTCTAATGGGCGGTGCAGCGGTCTAATGGGTGGGTGGCCCAGCGCCGTCCGGGTTGGGGGAGGGTTTGGCCCAGCGCCGTCCGGGTTGGGGGAGGGTTTGGCCCAGCGCCGTCCGGGTTGGGGGAGGGGTTGGCCGGCTGGGGTCTCCTCGCGCTCTAGCAACTCCTTGTGGCGGACCGGGCGCATGCAAGCTGACTTCGGTCGACAGCTGGACGGTGTTTCCTCCGACACATTGGTGCTGCTGGCTTCCAGGTTAAGCGAGCAGTGTGTCAAGTAGCAATGCGACTTGGCGGGGTCAAGTTTTGGAAGACGCTTGGCTCTCGACCTTCGACCTCTCCCTAATCCGTACGGGAGTTGCAGCGATGGAACAAGACTGGAACTACCAATTGGATATCACGAAATTAGGAAGAAAAAGGGGTAAAAGTGAAAAAAAATATATATAAATAGTAAAATAAAAATTTAAAAGGTTGATGTCTGACATGTTTTGGGTTATTTACTTCTCTTCTGTTGTCAGTCTACCTGTCCTATCCTTTCTATTGTCAGTCTACCTGTCCTATCCTTTCTATTGTCAGTCTACCTGTCCTATCCTTTCTATTGTCAGTCTACCTGTCCTATCCTTTCTATTGTCAGTCTACCTGTCCTATCCTTTCTGTTGTCAGTCTACCTGTCCTATCCTGTCTGTTGTCAGTCTACCTGTCCTATCCTGTCTGTTGTCAGTCTACCTGTCCTATCCTGTCTGTCTGTTGGGTCAGTCTACCTGTCCTATCCTGTCTGTTGTCAGTCTACCTGTCCTATCCTTTCTATTGTCGGTCTACCTGTCCTATCCTTTCTATTGTCAGTATACCTGTCCTATCCTTTCTGTATTGTCAGTCTACTTGTGCTATCCTGTCTGTCTGCTGGGTCAGTATACCTGTCCTGTCTGTCTGTTGTCAGTCTACCTGTCCTGTCTGTCTGTTGGGTCAGTCTACCTGTCCTGTCTGTCTGTTGGGTCAGTATACCTGTCCTGTCTGTCTGTTGTCAGTCTACCTGTCCTGTCTGTCTGTTGGGTCAGTCTACCTGTCCTGTCTGTCTGTTGTCAGTCTACCTGTCCTATCCTGTCTGTTGTCAGTCTACCTGTCCTATCTGTCTGTCTGTTGTCAGTCTACCTGTCCTATCCTGTCTGTTGTCAGTCTACCTGTCCTATCCTGTCTGTCTGTTGTCAGTCTACCTGTCCTATCCTGTCTGTTGTCAGTCTACCTGTCCTATCCTGTCTGTCTGTTGTCAGTCTACCTGTCCTATCCTGTCTGTTGTCAGTATACCTGTCCTATCCACTGTATGTCTGTCTGTTGGGTCAGTCTACCTGTCCTGTCTGTTGGGTCAGTCTACCTGTCCTGTCTGTCTGTTGTCAGTCTACCTGTCCTATCCACTGTATGTTGGGTCAGTCTACCTGTCCTATCCTGTCTGTTGTCAGTCTACCTGTCCTATCCTGTCTGTTGTCAGTCTACCTGTCCTATCCTGTCTGTTGTCAGTCTACCTGTCCTGTCCTGTCTACCTGTCCTGTCTACCTGTCCTATCCTGTCTGTTGTCAGTCTACCTGTCCTGTCTACCTGTCCTATCCTGTCTGTTGTCAGTCTACCTGTCCTATCCACTGTATGTCTGTATTAGAGGTCGATTATGATTTTTCAACGCCGATACTGATTTATTGGAGGACCAATAAAATCCGATACCGATTAATCGGACGATTTGTTTTATTTTATTTATTTGTAATAATGACAATACTGAATGAACACTTATTTTAACTTAATATAATAAATCAATAAAATCAATTTAGCCTCAAGTAAATAATGAAACATGTTCAATTTGGTTTAAATAATGCAAAAACAAAGTGTTGAAGAAGAAAGTAAAAGTGCAATATGTGCCATGTAAAAAAGCTAATGTTTCAGTTCCTTGCTCAGAACATGAGAACATATGAAAGCTGGTGGTTCCTTTTAACATGAGTCTTCAATATTCCCAGGTAAGAGGTTTTAGGTTGTAGTTATTATAGGAATTATAGGACTATTTCTCTCTATACCATTTGTATTTCATATACCTTTGACTATTGGATGTTCTTATAAGCACTTTAGTATTGCCAGTGTAACAGTATAGCTTCCGTCCCTCTCCTTGCCCCTACCTGGGCTCGAACCAGGAACACATCGACAACAGCTATCCTCGAAGCATCGTTACCCATCGCTCCACAAAAGCCGCAGGCCTTGCAGAGCAAGGGGAACAACTACTCCAAGTCTCAGAGCGAGTGACGTCACCGATTGAAACGCTATTAGCGCGCACCCCGCTAACTAGCTAGCCATTTCACATCGGTTACACAAGCCTAATTTCGGGAGTTGATAGGCTTGAAGTCATAAACGGCTCAATGCTTGAAGCACAGCTAAGAGCTGCTGGCAAACGCACGAAAGCGCTGTTTGAAATAATGCGTACGAGCCTGCTGCTGCCCACCATCGCTCAGTCAGACTGCTCTATCAAATTTCAAATCATAGACTTAATTATAACATTATAACATAACACACAGAAATACGAGCCTTTGGTCATTAATATGGTCGAATCCGGAAACTATCATTTCGAAAACCGTTCCTAGGCCGTCATTGTAAATAACAATGTGTTCTTAACTGACTTGCCTAGTTAAATAAAGGTGTAAAAAAACAAAAAAAAATCTGTGTCTAAAAATTCTGATTGTTGAAAACGTGATATCGGCCTTAATTAATCGATCATTCCGATTAATCGGTTGACCTCTAGTCTGTGTGTGTGTGTCAGTATACCTGTTCTATCCCGTCTGTCAGTTGCCCTGTCCTATCATGTGTCTTTTGTCAGGGTACCTGTCCTATCCTGTATGTTGTCATTCTACCTGTCCTTTCTGTCTGTTATCAGTCTATCTGTCCTGTCTGTCTGTTGTGTCAGTCTACCTGTCTGTCTGTTATCAGTCTACCTGTCCTATCCTGTCTGTTGTCAGACTACCTGTCTGTCTGGTGTCAGTCTACCTGTCCCGTCTGTCTGTTGTCAGTATACCTGTCCCGTCTGTCTGTTGTCAGTCTACCTGCCCTGTCTGTTGTGTCAGTCTACCTGTCTGTCTGTCGTGTCAGTCTACCTGTCTGTCTGTCTGTTGTCAGTCCGCCTGTCCTGTCTGTCATCATCCTACCTGTCCTGTCTGTCATCATCCTACCTGTCCTGTCTGTCATCATCCTACTTGTCCTGTCTGTCATCATCCTACTTGTCCTGTCTGTCATCATCCTACTTGTCCTGTCTGTCATCATCCTACTTGTCCTGTCTGTCATCATCCTACTTGTCCTGTCTGTCTGTTGTCAGTCTACCTGTCCTGTCTGTCTGTTGTCAGTCTACCTGTCCTGTCTGTCTATTGTCAGTCTACCTGTCCTGTCTGTCTGTTGTCAGTCTACCTGTCCTGTCCTGTCTGTTGTGTCAGTCTGTCTGTCTGGTGTCTGTCCTGTCCTAATCACATGCTGTGTCTATCTCTCTTCCAGTGAAGAGCCGGAAACCCTCACTAGGCGACCTGATCCTTCGCCACACCAACAGCCCCACGCGGGCACGCCACGCTGCCCAGCTCGCCCTGGCCCACGTACGAGACGGCGGCCAATCGCTGCACAGTGCCCTGTTCCGGGGCGGGTCAGGGGTGTCGGGGCTGGAGAAGCAGGCAGAGGCTCTGAGGGTGAAGAACGCCGTCTACTGCGCCGTCATCTTCTCTGAGTTCCTCAAGGAGCTGGCCGCTCTGGCCCAGGAGCACGCTGTCTCCATGCCCTTCCTCCAGAGACACGACACTGAGGAGTGATGCTGTCTGTCTCCATGTCCTTCCTCCAGAGACACGACACTGAGGAGTGATGCTGTCTGTCTCCATGTCCTTCCTCCAGAGACACGACACTGAGGAGTGATGCTGTCTGTCTCCACGCCCTTCCTCCAGAGACACGACACTGAGGAGTGACACTGAAGGTTGCAACCCGATTTCAACCCTACTCCCAGAAGATTGAGAAGCATTGGATTGGTTGTAAGCATTGTCTGGAGGGAGTTCCTTTCCACCGTTGTTAAATCTAGTGTACGTGACGTCTGGGCCTGTATCCACAAAGCGTCTAAAAGACAGACAGGATAGGGCAGGTAGACTGACACAGACACACAGACAGAGACAGACAGGATAGGGCAGGTAGACTGACACAAGACCGTGGTTAAGATAGGACAGGTAGACTGACACGCGAGACAGTGGTTAGGATAGGACAGGTAGACTGACACGCGAGACAGTGGTTAGGATAGGATAGGTAGACTGACACGTGAGACAGTGGTTAGGATAGGACAGGTAGACTGACACTCAAGACAGTGGTTAGGATAGGACAGGTAGACTGACACGTGAGACAGTGGTTAGGATAGGACAGGTAGACTGACACGTGAGACAGTGGTTAGGATAGGACAGGTAGACTGACACGTGAGACAGTGGTTAGGATAGGACAGGTAGACTGACACGTGAGACAGTATTTAGGATAGGACAGGTAGACTGACGGGGAACTGGCATCAGTTTAGAATTTTACATCATAACGAATAAGATTGTATGAATAGATCCTAGATCCGGACTCCTTCTCTAGGACACTGTGACCATATATGGACAGATCCTAGATCGACACTCCTTCTCTAGGACACTGTGACCATATATGGACAGATCCTTTACTCCCTTCCACCTGCAGGGGGCAAAGTAGAGCACTGATGGGGCTGAGAGCTACAGTGAAGAGGGGAGGGGGAGGGGGACAGTTCATTCGGACAATGTGAAATCAAGAATGGAAATGGAATATATATATACATATACACACACACACACACACACTAAATGTGAATAGATCTATAGATCTTGGAGAGTGGTCTGTAGTGTACATACCATAGCAGGGTGGTAGTGTAGCGCTGCACCACATGTGTACATGGTGCTGAGTCAGCTCTTTCCACTCTCCCCTGTAGTGAATGATGCTGAGTCAGCTCTTTCCACTCTCCCCTCTAGTGAATGATGCTGAGTCAGCTCTTTCCACTCTCCCCTGTAGTGAATGATGCTGAGTCAGCTCTTTCCACTCTCCCCTGTAGTGAATGATGCTGAGTCAGCTCTTTCTACTCTCCCCTCTAGTGAATGATGCTGAGTCAGCTCTTTCCACTCTCCCCTCTAGTGAATGATGCTGAGTCAGCTCTTTCCACTCTCCCCTCTAGTGAATGATGCTGAGTCAGCTCTTTCCACTCTCCCCTCTAGTGAATGATGCTGAGTCAGCTCTTTCCACTCTCCCCTCTAGTGAATGATGCTTATCAGATGTGTTAAATCTTCCGTCTTTTTGAAAATCTGACAACAACAACAAAAAAAGACCCACAACCTTAAATATTCCCTGTTCCTGTTCGGTACGTAATTTTTCAGAGGGCTGAAACTGGTTAAGCAAACTCTAGATACTCAGCGTTGATCGTCTCAACTGTAGAGGACACAACAGGAAGGGATCTGACCAATGGGCTCAGAGCATCACCTCAGCTTGTGAGATTTAACAGGGAGGGGGAGAGGAGGGGGTCTGGAAAGGGGAGGTGACGAGAAAGGCCCCCCCCCCCCCGTACTGTGTACTGGAAAACAAAAGTGGATTTTGATATTTGTATTTATAACCACTCTCCATGTTTTAGCATCATTTTAGATTTAATTTATATATATTTTTTAAATAAATGAAACATTTTTCGACCTATCAATGCCGTGTGGGAGCAAAATATGCGTGTATGCCGTGCATTCTATGGTCATTCACCCGGTGTTGCCAGTCTATTTGGTCATGCACCCGGTGTTGCCAGTCTATTTGGTCATGCACCTGGTGTTGCCAGTCTATTTGGTCATGCACCCGGTGTTGCCAGTCTATTTGGTCATGCACCCGGTGTTGCCAGTCTATTTGGTCATGCACCCGGTGTTGCCAGTCTATTTGGTCATGCACCCGGTGTTGCCAGTCTATTTGGTCATGCACCCGGTGTTGCCAGTCTATTTGGTCATGCACCTGGTGTTGCCAGTCTATTTGGTCATGCACAAGGTGTTGCCAGTCTATTTGGTCATTCACCCGGTGTTGCCAGTCTATTTGGTCATGCACCCGGTGTTGCCAGTCTATTTGGTCATGCACCTGGTGTTGCCAGTCTATTTGGTCATGCACCCGGTGTTGCCAGTCTATTTGGTCATGCACCCGGTGTTGCCAGTCTATTTGGTCATGCACCCGGTGTTGCCAGTCTATTTGGTCATGCACCCGGTGTTGCCAGTCTATTTGGTCATGCACCTGGTGTTGCCAGTCTATTTGGTCATGCACCCGGTGTTGCCAGTCTATTTGGTCATGCACCCGGTGTTGCCAGTCTATTTGGTCATGCACCTGGTGTTGCCAGTCTATTTGGTCATGCACAAGGTGTTGCCAGTCTATTTGGTCATGCACAAGGTGTTGCCAGTCTATTTGGTCATGCACAAGGTGTTGCCAGTCTATTTGGTCATGCACAAGGTGTTGCCAGTCTATTTGGTCATGCACAAGGTGTTGCCAGTCTATTTGGTCATGCACAAGGTTTTGCCATAGGAAAGGCTGTGTTTCTGTTCTGTTGTATAAAAAAACACTGCAGTGCTTTAGGCCTGGCTAACTCATTGATCCTGATTTGTAGAGTCTACCCCTTTGGTTGCTTGTCAAAGTTAGCTGGCTAACTCATTGATCCACCCCTCTCGTTGCTTGTCAAAGTTAGCTGGCTAACTCATTGATCCTGATTTGTAGAGTCTACCCCTCTGGTTGCTTGTCAAAGTTAGCTGGCTAACTCATTGATCCTGCTTTGTAGAGTCTACCTCTCTGATGGTTCAGTGTGGGACGGAGGATGGGAAGGTTCATCGGTAGTCTGAGACTGGGAGAAAACCTTGTGCTCGTTGCTTTCAACCTCTCTTCTCTCGTGCTGGTTTTCCTCTGGAGATATTGTTTCCTCTAAAAGCTTTACATTTGTTTTAATGTGACTACATTTATCACATTTAGTTTCCTGTTTGCAATTAACCAAATTGACGATCCGTCCATCAAATCTGTTGTTGTGTGAAATAGGCTACACAGTTTTGTTTTGGGCTCTCTAAATCCTGGGAGAATAGGGTCCCAGTCCAAAGGGCCATTATCAATTTACGCTGGCTATCTATACTGAAAGACAGTCTTCCTGTTCGGGGGGGGGGGGGGGGAAGACACTTCAAGGAAAATATACTGTAGATCTATCACCTAGGCTAGGAACATGGAATCCAAAAAACATAGAACAGTTGGGGTGACTGTTCTATAATGGAACATAGACCTGTCATAATAACCTAGTCTGAGTACCAGTCTCTCTTAGCTAACATTCTACTCCTTGCCATTACCATATTTGATACATGACATGGAGTATTTTGCTACACCCGCAATAACATCTGCTAAACACATGTACGTGACAATTAATATGTTGATTTGATTTGTGTATAGGGAGTGGATTCTCTAGAGGCTGGTACTCAGGATAATGATAGGCTAGTTCCAAGGTTAACTAAGAGACTGGTACCCAGGCTAATGATAACCTTGGAACTAGCCTAACTAAGAGACTGGTATCCAGGCTAATGAAAGGCTAGTTCCAAGGTTAACTAAGAGACTGCTACCCAGGCTAATGATAACCTTGGAACTAGCCTAACTAAGAGACTGGTACCCAGGCTAATGAAAGGCTAGTTCCAAGGTTAACTAAGAGACTGGTACCCAGGCTAATGATAACCTTGGACCTAGCCTAACTAAGAGACTGGTACCCAGGCTAATGATAACCTTGGACCTAGCCTAACTAAGAGACTGGTACCCAGGCTAATGATAACCTTGGACCTAGCCTAACTAAGAGACTGGTACCCAGGCTAATGATAACCTTGGACCTAGCCTAACTAAGAGACTGGTACCCAGGCTAATGATAACCATGGAACTAGCCTAACTAAGCATTGTGCGGTCTTAAACAGTAATACTTAACCTTACATAGGTAATATACATATCTGAAAGGTGTCATTCTTATTGTCTCTTGAGGTACCAAGTAAAGATGGCACCTTTTTTTCTTCTCTCTGGGAAACTAGTCTGTAGAAACTTTAACCATGTCAGTGTTTCCGTGCATCTAATATTGATTAGTATGCGTTGTGTTGAGAAGCTAGCCCACACGGTGTTTGAGGCTTTGCCAAGACACTTTAATTACTTTCATTTCCTTTTTTTTTAATATATATTTTTTTTTATCTAAGGTTTGAGGTTGTTTTTAAGTGTGTGTCCGTGTGTGTATGTGAAAGTCCATCTCTAACCCTGCCTCCTATATTGTCAGTATCTTGGCTCAACATTCTCTCTGGTCTGTCAGTGAAACAACTGTTTTTGCCAGTTTTTTCCCCCCCAGAACATCTGTCAGAATTTAAAATGGATATGCAGGAAACTGGTCGACAGGTACGACTCTTGACTTTGACGTTTGATGAAAGCCATGGCTACAATGGTTCCCTTAATATCCTGTGCTGTTACTCTTATTCTGGACATGTATAACTCTCAAGAATTGAATCCCCAGAATTGACGATATTCCCCAAGTTTCTCGAACAGCTACATCCAGATGTTTGAAGAGGGGGAGAAAAAAAAATATACAGTAATTCAATAAAAATATGAACAATAAGATCTGTATGAGAAGTCGCTAGTTCCACAAGTAGGTTCTGGGTAATCTTGCGCTAGACTGAGAATAGAGAATCAAGCTGTTTCTGTGTTGAAGAGGGAGGGAGTAAACTACTGCAGTGTTTTCCAAAACACCATCCGTCCCTCCAGCTTGTCCATCCAAACCTTCTCATTCTGTCTGTTTCGTTCACCTCCAATGTGTCCCTTTTCATTCTGTCTGTTTCGTTCACCTCCAATGTGTCCCTTCTCATTCTGTCTGTTTCGTTCACCTCCAATGTGTCCCTTTTCATTCTGTCTGTTTCGTTCACCTCCAATGTGTCCCTTCTCATTCTGTCTGTTTCGTTTTCACCTCCAATGTGTCCCTTTTCATTCTGTCTGTTTCGTTTCACCTCCAATGTGTCCCTTTTCATTCTGTCTGTTTCGTTCACCTCCAATGTGTCCCTTCTCATTCTGTCTGTTTCGTTCACCTCCAATGTGTCCTTTTCATTCTGTCTGTTTCGTTCACCTCCAATGTGTCCCTTCTCATTCTGTCTGTTTCCAATGTGTCCCTTCTCATTCTGTCTGTTTCGTTCACCTCCAATGTGTCCCTTCTCATTCTGTCTGTTTCGTTCACCTCCAATGTGTCCCTTTTCATTCTGTCTGTTTCGTTCACCTCCAATGTGTCCCTTCTCATTCTGTCTGTTTCGTTCACCTCCAATGTGTCCCTTTTCATTCTGTCTGTTTCGTTCACCTCCAATGTGTCCCTTTTCATTCTGTCTGTTTCGTTCACCTCCAATGTGTCCCTTTTCATTCTGTCTGTTTCGTTCACCTCCAATGTGTCCCTTTTCATTCTGTCTGTTTCGTTCTCAATGTGTCCCTTCTCATTCTGTCTGTTTCGTTCACCTCCAATGTGTCCCTTCTCATTCTGTCTGTTTCGTTCACCTCCAATGTGTCCCTTTTCATTCTGTCTGTTTCGTTCACCTCCAATGTGTCCCTTTTCATTCTGTCTGTTTCGTTCACCTCCAATGTGTCCCTTTTCATTCTGTCTGTTTCGTTCACCTCCAATGTGTCCCTTTTCATTCTGTCTGTTTCGTTCACCTCCAATGTGTCCCTTTTCATTCTGTCTGTTTCGTTCACCTCCAATGTGTCCCTTTTCATTCTGTCTGTTTCGTTCACCTGTTTCCAATGTGTCCCTTTTCATTCTGTCTGTTTCGTTCACCTCCAATGTGTCCCTTTTCATTCTGTCTGTTTCGTTCACCTCCAATGTGTCCCTTTTCATTCTGTCTGTTTCGTTCACCTCAATGTGTCCCTTTTCATTCTGTCTGTTTCGTTCACCTCCAATGTGTCCCTTTTCATTCTGTCTGTTCTTCACCTCCAATGTGTCCCTTTTCATTCTGTCTGTTTCACCTCCAATGTGTCCCTTCTCATTCTGTCTGTTTCGTTCACCTCCAATGTGTCCCTTCTCATTCTGTCTGTTTCGTTCACCTCCAATGTGTCCCTTCTCATTCTGTCTGTTTCGTTCACCTCCAATGTGTCCCTTTTCATTCTGTCTGTTTCGTTCACCTCCAATGTGTCCCTTTTCATTCTGTCTGTTTCGTTCACCTCCAATGTGTCCCTTTTCATTCTGTCTGTTTCGTTCACCTCCAATGTGTCCCTTCTCATTCTGTCTGTTTCGTTCACCTCCAATGTGTCCCTTTTCATTCTGTCTGTTTCGTTCACCTCCAATGTGTCCCTTCTCATTCTGTCTGTTTCGTTCACCTCCAATGTGTCCCTTTTCATTCTGTCTGTTTCGTTCACCTCCAATGTGTCCCTTTTCATTCTGTCTGTTTCGTTTCACCTCCAATGTGTCCCTTTTCATTCTGTCTGTTTTTAGTTCACCTCCAATGTGTCCCTTCTCATTCTGTCTGTTTCGTTCACCTCCAATGTGTCCCTTCTCATTCTGTCTGTTTCGTTCACCTCCAATGTGTCCCTTTTCATTCTGTCTGTTTTGTTCACCTCCAATGTGTCCCTTTTCATTCTGTCTGTTTCGTTCACCTCCAATGTGTCCCTTTTCATTCTGTCTGTTTCGTTCACCTCCAATGTGTCCCTTCTCATTCTGTCTGTTTCGTTCACCTCCAATGTGTCCCTTCTCATTCTGTCTGTTTCGTTCACCTCCAATGTGTCCCTTCTCATTCGGTTTTATTATGTCTCAATATGTTGTACAAGAAAAAAAAGGATTTTACAGTTGGTGACCCCCCTTGAGGTCACAAACTGTACCCTGGCAATGACCAAATGATTATCTCTTATTAACCGTTATCTATTTCATTTTGATCAGACGTCAAATCAGTCACTCGAAGTCCGTTTTTTTTTTTTTTTTCTTTTACTTGTATGAATATTTTTCTTGTGAAAGAATTTCTTGTTAAAGGTTGTGTGAGTTAGTTGCACTGTTCTTTATTAGACAGTTCACTGTTCTCTTGAAGCAATTCCCATCCACAAGAACGCAAACCTACAATAAGTAATTCTACGTTATGCATGCAACAAACCCTAAACTAACTCAGTTGAGTTAAATACATCTGGGTTTCAGGGTGGCTACAGCCAGTAGCTGGATCAGGTGTTGTTAGCATTTTCCTTGTTATTGTAAATTGTTAAGAAATTCAAGCAACTATTTCAATTGTGTTGATTGGTGATTTGTGAGCCTGTTCAGCTCTTTCCAGGTTTTGTCTTTTATGTGTGTGTGTGTGTGGCAGTAGTAGTCTTCCTCACTCATGCACCTCTCTCCCTCATACAGCCATCTCTCTGAAACTGCCAGTCTGCCACTCCACATAATGCCATGCAGTCGAGGTTTGAAAAAGATCCTCTGATGTCACTTCCTGACTTCCTTTTATATTTACTGCTTATCATCATTCAAACTATGTTTGGAGAGAATGTAGTTACTGTTCCAAACGACAAGATACCACAAGAGAGCTGAACAACTCACTGTGATTATCTAGCCAATGAGCTGACGAGGATGGATTTATGGTTCTCATCAGTATTGTGTGTGTGTGTGTGTCATTTTTAAAAGATTTAAGTTTCAAACCATTTTTGATTTAAATGTAGATTTCTGGAAATTGTCTGTCAGCTGTTCTTCTCTCTTACTTTTTTGTTGTTCCTGTATTGTGAAATGATAGACTTGTCCCAGATAGATCTCTCCTGGAATCTATGCAAATATGTTCTGGTGTCCTAATGCCAAGGCTGAAACGGGAGACGGACTGAGTTAACCTGTAAATAATGTATAAACCAATGGGTCTTTAGAAATACAAGGGGCATATGAATTTATCAAGAGGACTGAATGAAACACAAATGCGAAATGAATGTCTGAAATATTTTTTATATAATTTAAGAGAGAAGAAGAAAAACATTAAACTAAAGCAACAAAAAAAAAACTTTGTGGGGAAAAATCTGGAAGAAACACAGAAAATAAAGGGAACGTTTTTATTCATTTATAAATGTTTTACCTGGCCATATGAATTGTGTCATGACGTTTCTTTATTTTGGCTTTTCTCTCCTGTGTCTATTAAGCTTCTGACACAACACACAGAACAGTTGATGTACAGATCACTTTCCCACTTAGGGATGAGCTTTTTCTGTCTTTCATCTGTTATTCTCCTTTTTAATCATTCACACTGTGTGTGTGTGTACTCTATTTCACAGCAGAACATTCTACAGATATTTATTAACGGACTCAAACTCTTGTTTATTAGCTGATCTAGAACATTCACCACTGTCAGTGTGTTGGTTGATCTAGAACATTCACCACTGTCAGTGTGTTGGTTGATCTAGAACATTCACCACTGTCAGTGTGTTGGTTGATCTAGAACATTCACCACTGTCAGTGTGTTGGTTGATCTAGAACATTCACCACTGTCAGTGTGTGGGTTGATCTAGAACATTCACCACTGTCAGTGTGTTGGTTGATCTAGAACATTCACCACTGTTAGTGTGTGGGTTGATCTAGAACATTCACCACTGTCAGTGTGTTGGTTGATCTAGAACATTCACCACTGTCAGTGTGTTGGTTGATCTAGAACATTCACCACTGTCAGTGTGTGGGTTGACCTAGAACATTCACCACTGTCAGTGTGTTGGTTGATCTAGAACATTCACCACTGTCAGTGTGTTGGTTGATCTAGAACATTCACCACTGTCAGTGTGTTGGTTGATCTAGAACATTCACCACTGTCAGTGTGTTGGTTGATCTAGAACATTCACCACTGTCAGTGTGTTGGTTGATCTAGAACATTCACCACTGTCAGTGTGTTGGTTGATCTAGAACATTCACCACTGTCAGTGTGTTGGTTGATCTAGAACATTCACCACTGTCAGTGTGTTGGTTGATCTAGAACATTCACCAGAACATTCACCACTGTCAGTGTGTGGGTTGATCTAGAACATTCACCACTGTCAGTGTGTTGGTTGATCTGTCAGTGTGTGTTGGTTGATCTAGAACATTCACCACTGTCAGTGTGTTGGTTGATCTACCACTGTCAGTGTGTTGGTTGATCTAGAACATTCACCACTGTCAGTGTGTTGGTTGATCTAGAACATTCACCACTGTCAGTGTGTTGGTTGATCTAGAACATTCACCACTGTCAGTGTGTTGGTTGATCTAGAACATTCACCACTGTCAGTGGTTGGTTGATCTAGAACATTCACCACTGTCAGTGTGTTGGTTGATCTAGAACATTCACCACTGTCAGTGTGTTGGTTGATCTAGAACATTCAGAACATTCACCACTGTCAGTGTGTTGGTTGATCTAGAACATTCACCACTGTCAGTGTGTTGGTTGATCTAGAACATTCACCACTGTCAGTGTGTTGGTTGATCTAGAACATTCACCACTGTTAGTGTGTTGGTTGATCTAGAACATTCACCACTGTCAGTGTGTTGGTTGATCTAGATTCACACTGTCAGTGTGTTGGTTGATCTAGAACATTCACCACTGTCAGTGTGTGGGTTGATCTAGAACATTCACCACTGTCAGTGTGTTGCTTGATCTAGAACATTCACCACTGTTAGTGTGTTGGTTGATCTAGAACATTCACCACTGTCAGTGTGTTGGTTGAAGAACATTCACCACTGTCAGTGTGTTGGTTGATCTAGAACATTCACCACTGTCAGTGTGTTGGTTGATCTAGAACATTCACCACTGTTAGTGTGTTGGTTGATCTAGAACATTCACCACTGTCAGTGTGTTGGTTGATCTAGAACATTCACCACTGTGTGTTGGTTGATCTAGAACATTCACCACTGTCAGTGTGTTGGTTGATCTAGAACATTCACCACTGTCAGTGTGTTGGTTGATCTAGAACATTCACCACTGTCAGTGTGTTGGTTGATCTAGAACATTCACCACTGTCAGTGTGTTGGTTGATCTAGAACATTCACCACTGTCAGTGTGTTGGTTGATCTAGAACATTCACCACTGTCAGTGTGTGGGTTGATCTAGAACATTCACCACTGTCAGTGTGTTGGTTGATCTAGAACATTCACCACTGTCAGTGTGTTGGTTGATCTAGAACATCTCAGTGTGTTGGTTGATCTAGAACATTCACCACTCTAGAACATTCACCACTGTCAGTGTGTTGGTTGATCTAGAACATTCACCACTGTCAGTGTGTTGGTTGATCTAGAACATTCACCACTGTCAGTGTGTTGGTTGATTCACCACTGTCAGTTCACCACTGTCAGTGTGTTGGTTGATCTAGAACATTCACCACTGTCAGTGTGTTGGTTGATCTAGAACATTCACCACTGTCAGTGTGTTGGTTGATCTAGAACATTCACCACTGTCAGTGTGTTGGGTTGATCTAGAACATTCACCACTGTTAGTGTGTGGTTGATCTAGAACATTCACCACTGTCAGTGTGTTGGTTGATCTAGAACATTCACCACTGTCAGTGTGTTGGTTGATCTAGAACATTCACCACTGTTAGTGTGTTGGTTGATCTAGAACATGTCAGTGTGTGGGTTGACCACTTCACCACTGTCAGTTGTTGTTGATCTAGAACATTCACCACTGTTAGTGTGTTGGTTGATCTAGAACATTCACCACTGTCATCCACTGTGTCAGTGTGTTGGTTGATCTAGAACATTCACCACTGTCAGTGTGTTGGTTGATCTAGAACATTCACCACTGTCAGTGTGTTGGTTGATCTAGAACATTCACCACTGTTAGTGTGTGGGTTGATCTAGAACATTCACCACTGTCAGTGTGTTGGTTGATCTAGAACATTCACCACTGTCAGTGTGTTGGTTGATCTAGAACATTCACCACTGTCAGTGTGTTGGTTGATCTAGAACATTCACCACTGTTAGTGTGTGGGTTGATCTAGAACATTCACCACTGTCAGTGTGTTGCTTGATCTAGAACATTCACCACTGTTAGTGTGTTGGTTGATCTAGAACATTCACCACTGTCAGTGTGTTGGTTGATCTAGAACATTCACCACTGTCAGTGTGTTGGTTGATCTAGAACATTCACCACTGTCAGTGTGTTGGTTGATCTAGAACATTCACCACTGTTAGTGTGTTGGTTTACATTTACATTTACATTTAAGTCATTTAGCAGACGCTCTGATCCAGAGCGACTTACAAATTGGTGCGTTCACCTTAAGACATCCAGTGGAACAGCCACTTTACAATAGTGCATCTAAATCTTTTAAGGGGGGTGAGAAGGATTACTTTATCCTATCCTAGGTATTCCTGAAAGAGGTGGGGTTTCAGGTGTCTCCGGAAGGTGGTGATTGACTCCGCTGTCCTGGCGTCGTGAGGGAGTTTGTTCCACCATTGGGGGGCCAGAGCAGCGAACAGTTTTGACTGAGCTGCGCGGGAACTGTACTTCCTCAGTGGTAGGGAGGCGAGCAGGCCAGAGGTGGATGAACGCAGTGCCCTTGTTTGGGTGTAGGGCCTGATCAGAGCCTGGAGGTACTGAGGTGCCGTTCCCCTCACAGCTCCGTAGGCAAGCACCATGGTCTTGTAGCGGATGCGAGCTTCAACTGGAAGCCAGTGGAGAGAGCGGAGGAGCGGGGTGACGTGAGAGAACTTGGGAAGGTTGAACACCAGACGGGCTGCGGCGTTCTGGATGAGTTGTAGGGGTTTAATGGCACAGGCAGGGAGCCCAGCCAACAGCGAGTTGCAGTAATCCAGACGGGAGATGACAAGTGCCTGGATTAGGACCTGCGCTGCTTCCTGTGTGAGGCAGGGTCGTACTCTGCGGATGTTGTAGAGCATGAACCTACAAGAACGGGCCACCGTTCAGTGTGTTGGTTGATCTAGAACATTCACCAGTGTCAGTGTGTTGGTTGATCACCTGTTTCAATCGGAACTGTCCGACGTAGCCCACTACCAAGGACTGTGGGCTTTCCTTCTCCATGGCTGACGAGTAAGACATTTAAGCGTGTTAACCTTCGCAAGGCTGCCGGCCCAGACGGCATCCCTAGCCACGTCCTCAGAGCATGCGCAGACCAGCTGGCTGGAGTGTTTACGGACATATTCGATCTCTTCCCTATCTGCTGTCCCCACACACTTCAAGATGATCACCATTGTTCCTGAGCTAAACATAATTGACTGTCACCCCGTAGCACTCACTTCTGTTGTCTTGAAGTGTTTTGAGAGGTCTAGTTAAGGATCATATCATCTCCACCTTACCCGACACCCTAGACCCACTTCAATTTGCTTACCGACCCAATAGATCCACAGACAATGCAATCGCCATCACACTGCACACTGTTCTATCCCATTATTCATTGACAATAGCTCAGCATTCAACACCATAGTACCCTCCAAGCTCATCATTAAGCTGGAGGCCCTGAGTCTGAACCCTGTCCTGTACAACTGGGTCCTGGACCCTGGGTCCTGAAGGCTACGTCATTTCCGGTCACAACTTGCAGGCTTGTTTTCGAGTTGCTTTGCGTTTTGTTGCCAACCTATTTTGCTACCTGACAACTTTACGGTTTTCACTTTTTAATTACCGTTCATATATTTATTTATTTTTTCCTCAACTTTTTCACTCCGGACGCTTTATCTGGACACGATTCGTCAGGACCTCCAACAGCCGAAGCTAAGTAGTAACATTAACATGATGCCTTCTAATTGCAGCCGCTGTGCTCGCCTTACGGCGAGGATAGCTGTACTGCAAGCCCAGCTTCAGACGCAATCGTTAGGCAAGGGTAATTTTAGTGTAGGAAAGGATGAAACAGCGTCTGTGCCACCAGTAAGTACAGATAGTAGTATAAATCCCCTGGCACAGTCCCCGCAGCCGGACAATTTTCTCACGGTTTCTGGAAGGAAATGCTGTAGGAACGCTCAGCCGGTGTCGCTCATTCAGCCGACAGAAACTTTCAACCGGTTTTCCCCATTAAGCAGCGGGTCGGTGTCAGAGGCCGAGTCTTCTCTGGTCTCTACTCCTCCCGTTACGGGGTCTGAGACGCCGAAGCTTCCCACCATTAGCTCTGACAAATTGAAAACTCTAGTCATTGGCGACTCCATTACCCGCAGTATTAGACTTAAAAGCGAATCATCCAGCGATCATACACTGTTTACCCGGGGGCAGGGCTACCGACGTTAAGGCTAATCTAAAGATGGTGCTGGCTAAAGCTAAAACTGGCGAGTGTAGAGAGTATAGAGATATTGTTATCCACGTCGGCACCAACGATGTTAGGATGAAACAGTCAGAGATCACCACACACCACACCCACCAGCTCCACACCCACCAGCTCCACATAGCTTCTGCGTGCATATCAGCTAGAAAGATGTCGGCATCGAGTAATTGTCTCTGGCCCCCTCCCAGTTAGGGGGAGTGATGAGCTCTACAGCAGAGTCTCACAACTCAATCGCTGGTTGAAAACTGTTTTCTGCCCCTCCCAAAAGATAGAATTTGTAGATAATTGGCCCTCTTTCTGGGACTCACCCACAAACAGGACCAAGCCTGACCTGCTGAGGAGTGACGGACTCCATCCTAGCTGGAGGGGTGCTCTCATCTTATCTACCAACATAGACAGGGCTCTAACTCCTCTAGCTCCACAATGAAATAGGGTGCAGGCCGGGCAGCAGGCTATTAGCCAGCCTGCCAGCATAGTGGAGTCTGCCACTAGCATAGTCAGTGTAGTCAGCTCAGCTATCACCATTGAGACCGTGTCTGTGCCTCGACCTAGGTTGGGCAAAACTAAACATGGCGGTGTTCGCCTTAGCAATCTCACTAGGATAAAGACCACCTCCATTCCTGTCATTACTGAAAGAGATCATGATACCTCACTTCTCAAAATAGGGCTACTTAATGTTAGATCCCTTACTTCAAAGGCAATTATAGTCAATGAACTAATCACTGATCATAATCTTGATGTGATTGGCCTGACTGAAACATGGCTTAAGCCTGATGAATTTACTGTGTTAAATGAGGCCTCACCTCCTGGCTACACTAGTGACCATATCCCCGTGCATCCCAAAGGCGGAGGTGTTGCTAACATTTACGATAGCAAATTTCAATTTACAAAAAAAAAATGACGTTTTCGTCTTTTGAGCTTCTAGTCATGAAATCTATGCAGCCTACTCAATCACTTTTTATAGCTACTGTTTACAGGCCTCCTGGGCCATATACAGCATTTCTCACTGAGTTCCCTGAATTCCTATCGGACCTTGTAGTCATTGCAGATAATATTCTAATCTTTGGTGACTTTAATATTCACATGGAAAAGTCCACAGACCCACTCCAAAAGGCTTTCGGGCCATCATCGACTCAGTGGGTTTTGTCCAACATGTCTCTGGACCCACTCACTGTCACAGTCATACGCTGGACCTAGTTTTGTCCCATGGAATAAATGTTGTGGATCTTAATGTTTTCCTCATAATCCTGGACTATCGGACCACCATTTTATTACGTTTGCAATTGCAACAAATAATCTGCTCAGACCCCAACCAAGGAACATCAAAAGTCGTGCTATAAATTCACAGACAACACAAAGATTCCTTGATGCCCTTCCAGACTCCCTCTGCCTACCCAAGGACGCCAGAGGACAAAAATCCGTTAACCACCTAACTGAGTATCTCAATTTAACCTTGCGCAATACCCTAGATGCAGTTGCACCCTAAAAACTAAAAAAATGTCTCATAAGAAACTAGCTCCCTGGTACACAGAAAATACCCGAGCTCTGAAGCAAGCTTCAGAAAATTGGAACGGAAATGGCGCCACACCAAACTGGAAGTCTTCCGACTAGCTTGGAAGGACGGTACCGTGCAGTACCGAAGAGCCCTTACTGCTGCTCGATCATCCTATTTTTCCAACTTAATTGAGGAAAATAAGAACAATCCGAAATTCCTTTTTGATACTGTCGCAAAGCTAACTAAAAAGCAGCATTCCCCAAGAGAGGATGACTTTCACTTTAGCAGTGATAAATTCATGAACTTCTTTGAGGAAAAGATTATGATTATTAGAAAGCAAATTACGGACTCCTCTTTAAACCTGCGTATTCCTCCAAACCTCAGTTGTCCTGAGTCTGCACAACTCTGCCAGGACCTAGGATCAAGAGAGACGCTCAAGTCTTTTAGTACTATATCTCTTGACACAATGATGAAAATAATCATGGCCTCTAAACCTTCAAGCTGCATACTGGACCCTATTCCAACTAAACTACTGAAAGAGCTGCTTCCTGTGCTTGGCCCTCCTATGTTGAACATAATAAACGGCTCTCTATCCACTGGATGTGTACCAAACTCACTAAAAGTGGCAGTAATAAAGCCTCTCTTGAAAAAGCCAAACCTTGACCCAGAAAATATAAAAAACTATCGGCCTATATCGAATCTTCCATTCCTCTCAAAAATTTTAGAGAAGGCTGTTGCGCAGCAACTCACTGCCTTCCTGAAGACAAACAATGTATACGAAATGCTTCAGTCTGGTTTTAGACCCCATCATAGCACTGAGACGGCACTTGTGAAGGTGGTAAATGACATTTTAATGGCAACGGACCGAGCTCTGCATCTGTCCTCGTGCTCCTAGACCTTAGTGCTGCTTTTGATACCATCGATCACCACATTCTTTTGGAGAGATTGGAAACCCAAATTGGTCTACACGGACATGTTCTGGCCTGGTTTAGATCTTATCTGTCGGAAAGATATCAGTTTGTCTCTGTGAATGGTTTGTCCTCTGACAAATCAACTGTAAATTTCGGTGTTCCTCAAGGTTCTGTTTTAGGACCACTATTGTTTTCACTATATATTTTACCTCTTGGGGATGTTATTCGAAAACATAATGTAAACTTTCACTGCTATGGGATGACACACAGCTGTACATTTCAATGAAACATGGTGAAGCCCCAAAATTGCCCTCGCTAGAAGCATGTGTTTCAGACATAAGGAAGTGGATGGCTGCAAACTTTCTACTATTAAACTCGGACAAAACAGAGATGCTTGTTCTAGGTCCCAAGAAACAAAGAGATCTTCTGTTGAATCTGACAATTAATCTTAATGGTTGTACAGTCGTCTCAAATAAAACTGTGAAGGACCTCCGTTACTCTGGACCCTGATCTCTCTTTTGAAGAACATATCAAGACCATTTCGAGGACAGCTTTTTTCCATCTACGTAACATTGCAAAAATCAGAAACTTTCTGTCCAAAAATGATGCAGAAAAATTAATCCATGCTTTTGTCACTTCTAGGTTAGACTACTGCAATGCTCTATTTTCCGGCTACCCGGATAAAGCACTAAATAAACTTCAGTTAGTGCTGAATGTGAATCCTGACTAGAACCAAAAATTTGATCATATTACTCCAGTGCTAGCCTCTCTACACTGGCTTCCTGTCAAAGCAAGGGCTGATTTCAAGGTTTTACTGCTAACCTACAAAGCATTACATGGGCTTGCTCCTACCTATCTCTCTGATTTGGTCCTGCCGTACATACCTACACGTACGCTACGGTCACAAGACGCAGGCCTCTAATTGTCCCTAAATTTCTAAGCAAACAGCTGGAGGCAGGGCTTTCTCCTATAGAGCTCCATTTTTATGGAACGGTCTGCCTACCCATGTCAGAGACGCAAACTCGGTCTCAACCTTTAAGTCTTTACTGAAGACTCATCTCTTCAGTGGGTCATATGATTGAGTGTAGTCTGGCCCAGGAGTGGGAAGGTGAACGGAAAGGCTCTGGAGCAACGAACCGCCCTTGCTGTCTCTGCCTGGCCGATTCCCCTCTTTCCACTGGGATTCTCTGCCTCTACCCTGTTACGGGGCTGAGTCACTGGCTTACTGGGGCTCTCTCATGCCGTCCCTGGGGGGTGCGTCACCTGGGTGGGTTGATTCACTGTTGTGGTCGGCCTGTCTGGGTTGGCGCCCCCCTTGGGTTGTGCCGTGGCGGAGATCTTTGTGGGCTATACTCGGCCTTGTCTCAGGATGGTAAGTTGGTGGTTGAAGATATCCCTCTAGTGGTGTGGGGGCTGTGCTTTGGCAAAGTGGGTGGGGTTATATCCTTCCTGTTTGACCCTGTCCGGGGTGTCCTCGGATGGGGCCACAGTGTCTCCTGACCCCTCCTGTCTCAGCCTCCAGTATTTATGCTGCATTAGTTTATGTGTCGGGGGCTAGGGTCAGTTTGTTATATCTGGAGTACTTCTCCTGTCCTATTCGGTGTCCTGTGTGAATCTAAGTGTGCGTTCTCTAATTCTCTCCTTCTCTCTTTCTTTCTCTCTCTCGGAGGACCTGAGCCCTAGGACCATGCCCCAGGACTACCTGACATGATGACTCCTTGCTGTCCCCAGTCCACCTGGCCATGCTGCTGCTCCAGTTTCAACTGGCCTGGGCCCTAGGACCATGTCCCAGGACTACCTGACATGATGACTCCTTGCTGTCCCCAGTCCACCTGGCCATGCTGCTGCTCCAGTTTCAACTGTTCTGCCTTACTATTATTCAACCATGCTGGTCATTTATGAACATTTGAACATCTTGGCCACGTTCTGTTATAATCTCCACCCGGCACAGCCAGAAGAGGACTGGCCACCCCACATATGCTCTCTCTAATTCTCTCTTTCTTTCTCTCTCTCGGAGGACCTGAGCCCTAGGACCGCGCCCCAGGACTACCTGACATGATGACTCCTTGCTGTCCCCAGTCCACCTGAATGGCTCCAACTGTTCTGCCTTATTATTATTCGACCATGCTGGTCATTTATGAACATTTGAACATCTTGGTCATGTTCTGTTATAATCTCTACCCGGCACAGCCAGAAGAGGACTGGCCACCCCACATAGCCTGGTTCCTCTCTAGGTTTCTTCCTAGGTTTTGGCCTTTCTAGGGAGTTTTTCCTAGCCACCGTGCTTTTACACCTGCATTGTTTGCTGTTTGGGGTTTTAGGCTGGGTTTCTGTACAGCACTTTGAGATATCAGCTGATGTACGAAGGGCTATATAAATAAATTTGATTTGATTTGATTTTGATTTGGACTTCCTGATAGGCTGCCCCCAGGTGGTGAAGGTAGGAAACATCACCTCCACTCTGCTGATCTTCAACACAGGGACCCCACAAGGGTGTGTGCTCATCCCCCTCCTGTACTCCCTGTTCAACAATGACCGCGTGGCCATGCACGCCTCCATCTCAATCATCAAGTTAGCAGACGACACAACAGTAGTGGGCTTGATTACCAACAATGATGAGACGGCCCACAGGGAGGAGGTGAGGCCCTGGGAGAGGTGCCAGGAAAATAACCTCAATGTCAACAAAACAAAGGACCTGATCGTGGACTTCAGGAAACAGCAGAGGGAGCAGCCCCCTATCCACATCGAATGGAGCGCATTGGAGAAGGTGGAAAGCTTCAAGTTCCTCGGCGTACACATCACTGACCATTTGAAATGGTCCACCCACACCGACAGTGTGGTGAGGAAGGTGCAACAGCACCTCTTCAACCTCAGGAGGCTAAAGAAATTTGGCTTGGCCCCTAAAACCCTCACAAACTTTTACAGATGCACAAATTGAGAGCATTCTGTCGGGCTGTATCATTGCCTGGTACGGCAACTAAACCACCCGCAACCGCAGGGCTCTCCAGAGGGTGGTGCGGTCTGCCCAACGCATCACCGGGGGCAGACAACCTGCACTCCAGGACACCTACAGCACCCGATGTCACTGGAAGGACAAAAAGATCAGCAAGGACATCAACCGCCACAGCCTGTTCACCCTGCTATCATCCAGAAGGCGAGGTCAGTACAGGTGCATCAAAGCTGGGACAATAGACTGAAAAACAGCTTCTGTCTCAAAGCCATCAGACTGTCAAATAGCCATCACTAGCCAGCTTCCACCTGGTTTTGCAACCCTGCAACTTATAGGCTGCTGCCCTATATACAGTTGAAGTCGGAAGCTAACATACACTCATTGAAACTAGTTTTCCAACCACTCCACAAATTTCTTGTTAACAAACTATAGTTTTGGCAAGCCGTTGAGGACATTTACTTTGTGCATGACACAAGTCATTTTTCAAAAATATTTTTTACAGATTATTTCACTTCTAATTCACTGTATCACAATTTCAGTGGGTCAGAAGTTTACATACACTAAGTTGAGTGTGCCTTTATAAACAGCTTGGAAAATTACAGAAAATTATGTCATGTCTTTAGAAGTTTCTGATAGGCTAAATGAGTCAATTGGGGGTGTACCTGTGGATGTATTTCACGGCCTATCATGGGAAAATCTAAAGAAATTAGCCAAGACCTCAGAAAAACAATTGTAGACCTCCACGAGTCTGGTTCATGCTTCAGAGCAATTTCCAAACACCTGAAGGTACCATGTTCATCTGTACAAACAATAGTACGCAAGTATTAACACCATGGGACCACGAGCTTTGGTGCAAAAAGTGCAAATCAATCCCAGAACAACAGCAAAGAACCTTGTGAAGATGCTGGAGAATACAGGTACAAAAGTATCTATATCCACAGTAAAACGATTCCTATATCGACATAAACTGAAAGGCCGCTCAGCAAGGAAGAGGCCACTGCTCCAAAACCACCATTTAAAAAATCCAGACTGCGGTTTGCAACGTATGGGGACAAGGATTGTACTTTTTGGAGAAATGTCCTCTGATCTGATGAAACAAAAAAAGAACTGTTTGGCCATAATGACCATCGTTATATTTGGAGGAAAAAGGGGGAGGCTTGCAAGCCGAAGAACCGTGAAGCATGGGGGTGGCAACATCATGAGGATGGAAAAGTATGGATATATTGAAGCAACATCTAAAGACATCAGTCAGGAAGTGAAAGCTTGGTCGCAAATGGGTCTTCCAAATGGACAATGACCCCAAGCATACTTCCAAAGTTGTGGCAAAATGGCTTAAGGACAACAAAGTTAAGGTATTGGAGTGGCCATCACAAAGCCCTGTCCTCAATCCTGTAGAACATTTTTGGACAGAACTGAAAAAGTGTATGCGAGCAAGGAGGCCTACAAACCTGACTCAGTTACACCAGCTAAGGCCGGGGGAATGGGCCAAAATTCACCCAAATTATTTTGGGAATCTTGTGGAAGGCTACCTGAAACGTTTGACCCAAGATAAACAATTTAAAGGCAATGCTACCAAATACTAATTGAGTGTATGTAAACTTCTGATCCACTGGGAATGTGATGAAAGAAATAAAAGCTGAAATGAATCATTCTCTCTTCTATTATTCTGACATTTCACATTCTTAAAATAAAGTGGTGTATTAAACTGACCTAAGACAGGGAATTTTTACTAGGATTAAATGTCAAAAATTGTGAAAAACTGAGTTTTTAAATGTATTTGGCTAAGGTTTATGTAAACTTCAGACTTCAACTGTATATGGAATCACTAGTCCCTTTAATAATGTTTACATACTGCTTCACTTATCTCACAGTAGAATAGAATACAGTATATACATATATTTTAGTCAATGCCACTCTGACATTGAGCAATCTAATATTTATGTATTTCCTAATTCCATTATTTTACCTTTTAGATTTGTGTGTATTGTTGTGAATGGGGCGGCAGTGGTTAGAGCGTTGGACTAGTGACCGGAAGGTTGCAAGTTCAAATCCCCGAGCTGACAAGGTACAAATCTGTCGTTCTGCCCCTGAACAGGCAGTTAACCCACTGTCATTGAAAATAAGAATTTGTTCTTAACTGACCTGCCTAGTTAAATAAAGGTAAAAAAAAACTGTTGGGGGTTACCAATGCCATGATTGCTGTATATATGCGATAACCTTTTGTATGTATAACCTTTTGTATGCTTGCAATGTGCAAATGATGGAAAAACCCTGGGTAAATGGAGATGTACTGCTTTAGTTCTCAGGCTGAGAACTGCCTGCACCTGCTGATAGACACGCGGCCTCAAGGCCGAGATTAGTAGAGCTGAGAAACCACAGTCTAGACATGTTTTTCCCATCTTAGATACTTTGTATCTAATCTATCTAATCTAATCCAATGCAACAATCTTAAAATATGATTGACGGTAGGTTGTCCACATCAACTAGTATAAAGAGCGTTGTCTCCTGTATCACCACACAGATCTTTACTATAGACTACTGCAATTCTGAATGTGAATCTCTGTCTGCAATTGCATTTTTTTTACTAAAGAGTTTTATACCAAGGTTCCTGTGTCCTCTATCTGGAAGATGGGTTGTTAAAGGAAACTTACATCACCCCATGCAAAGGACCATCCAACACTAGGAACAAAAGTATTTCACCACACCCGCAATAACATCTGATCAATATATGTATCTATTTGACCAATTACATTTGATTTGGTGTGGCGGTAATACGGTCATCGTAACAGTCCTAATCCTGACAGACTGTTTAGTACTGATAATCCTGACAGACTGTCTAGTACTGATCATCCTGACAGACAGACTGTCTAGTACTGATCATCCTGACAGACAGACTGTCTAGTACTGATCATCCTGACAGACAGACTGTCTAGTACTGGTCATCCTGACAGACAGACTGTCTAGTACTGATCATCCTGACAGACAGACTGTCTAGTACTGATCATCCTGACAGACTGTCTAGTGCTGGTCATCCTGACAGACTGTCTAGTGCTGGTCATCCTGACAGACTGTCTAGTACTGATCATCCTGACAGACAGACTGTCTAGTACTGATCATCCTGACAGACAGACTGTCTAGTACTGGTCATCCTGACAGAGAGACAGTCTAGTTCTGATCATCCTGACAGACAGACTGTCTAGTACCTGCATATCATATGATAAAGTGTCCTTCTCATCAACATTCTCCAAACCACTACCCTCTCCTCATCAAGCCAAATCCACCGAAGAAAAAAGAAAAACAGCTGTCAGGGCAGATGAATTCCTTCACTTTGTGCTTGGACTTGGAAACCGGAGGAGTTTTTTGCTGTCTCCTAGCAACACCAAACAAGAAAACAAAAGAGAGAAGTTGAGAGAGAGAAAACATTAGAGTTGAGTGGTCGTAAAGGACACCAGTGTGTGTGGGGGTGGAACAGGTGTTGGATACCTGGGCACAGGTACGGCAATTCTGTTGTTTATATAATCATATATTTTTTAAGACAGACAGTTCATGACTTTAGATTATGTAACTTAAAGAAATGCTTATGGTAGTCAGTGGCAATTGGGGTATGGTGCCATTTTATGTATTAGTTTAATTTAGTGGAATATATTAAAGGCAAGTCTGACCAAATTCACATAGAAATGTGCGTTATAGATCTGTCATTCTCATTGAAAGCAAGTCTTAAGACGCGGGAGATCTGTTCTGTGTGTGAATTTAGTTTTTTGCCTCTTTAGACTGTCAGTCAGAATGAACAGTACCTGACCATCTGTCAGGATTTTGTGCACCAGCTTGAAACAGCTGAAAATACACTATTTTGGGTTATGAAAAATATATTTTACAGTGGTTTGAATGGAACAATGATTCTCTAGTTGATTGTTGTTTTTTTTCACGTTAAATTAGGCAAACTATTAGAATTATATCAACCAGGAAATGGCAGAGCAATTTCTGAATGTGTCTTTTTAAGTAAAGTTTAAATGTTTCTAAATATATTTCTATTTCATGCTTCAAAGGACAAGCAATTATAATAAAATACAGTGTTCAAAGGACAAATAACAGAGACACAGTTAGTTACAATATTATTCTCCTCTCACTTGTTGTGCCTACAGATTAAATAATATAAACCTTCTAGCAAACGCTATTGTCCAAAGTGACCTACAGTCACGAGTGTATACATTTTACATACGGGAGGTGCCGGGAATCAAACTCACTATCCTAGCATTGCATGCGCTATGCTCTACCAATAGAACTACAGATGTTGGAACTTAATTTGAGCCAGTTTGCTACGGTAGGAAAATTATCCTGCAGCAACAAGAAATGTGGAATGTAATTAATGGAAGTTTTTGTAGGGGTTGATACATTGTTTTTTGTTAGGGCAAATCAAGACATTCCAAAGTGGAAAATACAAACTTTAGATGTTTTTTAAAACCTTTGAATACACTACTAAGTTTGCATTTCCTGCCATGCAGGAATATTTTCTGCAACAAAAATAATCCAATTACGATCCTACATGAGAGAGAGAACCTGATGTCGCAGCAACAGTACCTTCTCATTTATAATGTAGGGCGGTATAATGTAAGGAGAACCCTGTGATGGCAAGAGAGGGACTCCCACTGTCAAAGGCCGACTGCCACATAGGCAACCTGACTGACAGACACCCACCCTTAGCAAACATGGGTGTCTCATAGTCACCTGATATAACCTGAGATAGTCTCTACTCATCAGTGGTGTATTGTCTGCTGATTTACATAAAGTTTTATTCAAATGAGTGAGTTTTTAATTATTGCTTCATGTACCATTTTAGAGAGAGATTGTAGGAGGATTTCTCATTTAGTTCCTCTACCATCTGCTGACTGTTGTATTTCCCAGACAGGATGTCTATACCTACATCGTGTTTTACCCAAGAAGAAGAAATATAATTGTAATATTTTATAACAAGTCTATAAAGTGATATAATTTATTCCTACGTAGCATCAGTAGCCGTGTGTGGGTAAAATCACTGGGGAAACTAAGCCCCCCCCCCCAAAAAAAACCAGGAGCTGCCTCCACTATTCCAGCACCATTTCAACTTTAACATCATCAAATCTCCTCTGCTTTGTCTAAAAGGGGACAACTAAAAGATACCGAAAACATTTTAGTCCAATCACACGTAAGCTAAATGTGATGTGGCTGTCCGTGGTTCTGATTTGTGTGTGTGTGTAAGTAGAAAAAATCATGTTGAATCACCCTACTTGCAGAGAAACACCAATGCCATCCTCCCCTCTTTCATGTTGTCTAAATGGTCTATGACTCTGTCATACAGTGCAGCCTTACATTTTTTATTTATTGTTGTCCTAAACTACATGGCTAAAATGCTTGCTCGCTAGCCTAACTTCCTTTCATGGGCAACAATGCACCAGAACAGCTAGTTAACATTAGCTTGCTCGCTAGCCTAACTTCCTTTCATGGGCAACAATGCACCAGAACAGCTAGTTAACATTAGCTTGCTCGCTAGCCTAACTTCCTTTCATGGGCAACAATGCACCAGAACAGCTAGTTAACATTAGCTTGCTCGCTAGCCTAACTTCCTTTCATGGGCAACAATGCACCAGAACAGCTAGTTAACATTAGCTTGCTCGCTAGCCTAACTTCCTTTCATGGGCAACAATGCACCAGAACAGCTAGTTAACAAATGCTCGAATTACGTATTTCTCTTGAATCGATGCGATAGAAGGGAAGTTAAATCCAAACTGGCTCCCCTTGACACCTTTTTTTTTTTTGGGTCCGCCAGAACCAATTGTTGAGTGCACTCAGTTCAGCTCAACGCTGATTGGTTATTATTTGTTTGGTTATCAAGAGGACAAATACTCGCTGGCTTTCTCTTGCATTCAATGCTACGGGTGGCAACGATGATTTGTCTTGTCAAATCACATGGTCATTGTCATGCCAAATATGGTAGCCTACCCAACCCCAAAAAAATCCTTCACTATTACTCACACTTGGGGCTCCCGAGTGGCGCAGAGGTCTAAGACACTGAATGTCAGTGCAAGAGGCATCACTGCAGTCCCTGGTTCAAATCCAGGCTGTATCACATCCGGCTGAGATTGGGAGTCCCATAGGGCGGCGTACAATTGGTCCAGCGTCGTCCGGGTTTGGCCGGGGTAGTTGTGACTGTTCCCCAGTAGGCCGTCATGGTAAATAAGAATTTGTTGTTAACTGAATTGCCTTGAAAAATGAAAAAAACAATGTCATACTTGTTTGGACCAGACACACAGAGAGACAGAGAGCCACTGTTACGCTCGGTAGCTTTCTCAATGACACATTCAGCCTCTTGCGAATTGAAGGAAAATGATGAAGACACAGAGAGACGAAAGATACCTATTTTTTTAGACAATTTTTTTTGGGGGAAGCCTGGCAACCCTTTGTATCCATAAATACACACCACTGTTTATATTCATGCATTCTGTTATCTCCTCGTCACATGGCTGTTCCCAGGGGCATCGTTCTGTTATCTCCTTGTCACATGGCTGTTCCCAGGGGCGTCGTTCTGTTATCTCCTTGTCACATGGCTGTTCCCAGGGGCGTCGTTCTGTTATCTCCTTGTCAAATGGCTGTTCCCAGGGGCGTCGTTCTGTTATCTCCTTGTCACATGGCTGTTCCCAGGGGCATCTTTCTGTTATCTCCTCGTCACATGGCTGTTCCCATGGGGTATTGTTCTGTTATCTCCTAATCACATGGCTGTTCCCAGGGGCATCGTTCTGCTATCTCCTAATCACATGGCTGTTCCCAGGGGCATCGTTCTGTTATCTCCTAATCACATGGCTGTTCCCAGGGGCATTTTTCTGCTATCTCCTAATCACATGGCTGTTCCAGGGGTATTGTTCTGTTATCTCCTCATGACATGGCTGTTCCCAGGGGCACCGTTCTGTTATCTCCTCGTCAAATGGCTGTTCCCAGGGGCGTCGTTCTGTTATCTCCTTGTCACATGGCTGTTCCCAGGGGCATCTTTCTGTTATCTCCTCGTCACATGGCTGTTCCCAGGGGCATCTTTCTGTTATCTCCTCGTCACATGGCTGTTCCCAGGGGCATCGTTCTGTTATCTCCTCGTCACATGGCTGTTCCCAGGGGCATCGTTCTGTTATCTCCTAATCACATGGCTGTTCCCATGGGCATCGTTCTGTTATCTCCTCGTCACATGGCTGTTCCCAGGGGCATCATTATTGTTATAATACAGCAGGCAGGCAGAAGAACAAACATCTTTCTTTCGCTGTTTCTCATAGTCACTTTGTTCTAGTTTATGAATAAAATATCAAAGCCAGCCTCTTCTCAGTGATGTCTAATTTCTCCATATGAGGAGAAGGGGGAATAATGTTACTGACCTGGGGACCTGTATTAGATGTTTGGTGGTGACACTCTAGGCTGACTAGCCTCACCTCCCTCTCTGGGCTGACTAGCCTCACCCCCCTCTCTGGGCTGACTAGCTTCACCTCCCTCTCTGGGCTGACTAGCTTCACCTCCCTCTCTGGGCTGACTAGCTTCACCTCCCTCTCTGGGCTGACTAGCTTCACCTCCCTCTCTGGGCTGACTAGCTTCACCTCCCTCTCTGGGCTGACTAGCTTCACCTCCCTCTCTGGGCTGACTAGCCTCACCTCCCTCTCTGGGCTGACTAGTCTCACCTCCCTCTCTGGGCTGACTAGCTTCACCTCCCTCTCTGGGATGACTAGCTTCACCTCCCTCTCTGGGCTGACTAGCTTCACCTCCCCCTCTGGGCTGACTAGCTTCACCTCCCCCTCTGGGCTGACTAGCCTCACCTCCCTCTCTGGGCTGACTAGCTTCACCTCCCTCTCTGGGCTTACTAGCTTCACCTCCCCCTCTGGGCTGACTAGCCTGACCGCCCTCTCTTTTATCTAGAGGATTGTGATTTTCTGTCTCCATTTGAAATGCTAATAGATTTATCAATGCCAATGCACTCTCTCTCTCATACTCCCTCCCTCTTTCTCTTATCCTCTCTCATTCTCCTTCCTCCCTCTCTCTTTCTCTTCCCCTCACTCTTGTTCTCCTCCCTCCCTCTCTTTCTTTTCTCCTCTCTCTCGTTCTCCTCCCTCTCTTTCTTTTCCCCTCTCTCTCGTTCTCCTCCCTCTCTTTCTTTTCCCCTCACTCTCGTTCTCCTCCCTCCCTCTCTTTTTTCCCCCTCTCTCGTTCTCCTCCCTCCCTCTCTTTCTTTTCCCCTCTCTCTCGTTCTCCTCCCTCCCTCTCTTTCTTTTCCCCACTCTCTCGCAGGCTACTGTCTCTTTTCAACAGTGACTGTATATCATCTTTCCACAGGCATACAGTCCTGTTGGCAGTGTGGCAACAGTTGTAACTGTCTTGGTGGAATTTCTTCCATGGAACAATACTAATTGGCTTATATACACTGAACAAAAATATAAACGCAACGCGAAATGATTTTACTGTCAAGATGAACAGTAAGTCAGTATATAAGGGAATCAGTTCATTTAAATAAATCAATTAGGCCCTAATCTATGGATTTCACATGATTGGGAATACAGATATGCATCTGTACATCACAGATCAGAACCAGTCAGTGTCTGTTGTGACCTTCATTTGCGTCATACGGTGTGACGCATCTCCTTCGCATAGAGTTGATCAGGCTGTTTGTGGCCTGTGGAATGTTGTCCCCACTCCTCTTCAATGGCCGTGTGGGGCGGCAGGGTAGCCTAGTGGTTAGAGCGTTGGCCTAGTAACCGAAAGGTTGCAAGTTCATATCCTCGAGCTGACAAGGTACAAATCTGTCGTTCTGCCCCTGAACAGTTAAAATAAGAATTTGTTCTCAACTGACTTTGGAACTGATTTGGAACACGCTGTCGTACACAGCGATCCAGAGCATCCCAAACATGCTCAATGGGTGAATGTTTGGTGAGCATGCACAGTTTGTGCAGAAATTATTTGGTTGTGCAAACCCACAGTTTCATCAGCTGTCCGGGTGGCTGGTCTCAGAAGATCCGCCAGGTGATGAAGCCGGATGTGAAGGTCTTGAGCTGGCGTGGTCTGTGGTTGTGAGACCGGTTGGACGTACTGCCAATTCTCGAAAACGACGTTGGAGGCGGCTTATGGTAGAGAAATTAATATTAAATTCTCTGGCAACCGGTCTGATGGACATTCCTGCAGTCAGCATGCCAATTTCACACTCTCTCAATACTTGAGATATCTGTGGCATTGTGTTGCGTGACAAAACTGCACATTTTAGAGTGGCCTTTTATTGTCCTCAGCACAAGGTTCACCTGTGTAATGATCATGCAGTTTAATCAGCTTCTTGATATGCCACACCTGTCAGGTGGATGGATTATCTTGGCAAAAGGAGAAATGCTTACTAACAGGGATGTAGAGAGAAATACGCCTTTTGTGTGTAAGGAAAATGTCTGGGATCTTTTATTTCAGCTAATGAAATATGGGACCAACACTTTACATGTTGCGTTTATATTTGTGTATAACCCTAACCCATAACCTCTACCCTTAACCCTAACCCCTAACCCTAAGCACAGAACTTGCTGTTCTGTTGATATGGTGTTGTTTGATAACAGTAAGGAAAGCTCAGCAGGTTTGAGAATATCTCTTTTCTGTGTGTCTGGGAGAACAGTGTATTGAAGAGTCTGCCTGCGGTAGAGAGATCAGCATATGGCGCCTGTCACAATGAGTCTGTCAGCTACACAAGAACAGGATGCTGCAGGTCTTTAACAACACACACACACACACATTACATGCTGAATCCAAAATGTATGCGACAGCCATAGTCAGACTTCTTAAAAATGGCACAGATTTCCCAGAACACAGATCATGGGTCAATACTGTACGAGGTCAGATTATTTTTGCAGTAATTAGTTGATGGAATGACATAAGTCACATGCATTCAAAACATTTTAACTGATTTCTCTTCTTCTTCTCTCAGGGTAAAGGAGTGACTTCATTTCAAGGCTGAGATCTGGTTGCAGGAAGGCTTGCTCATACCGTGACTCTGACACCCTAGCCTCCACCCCTTGGTCTGCCGTAATGTTCCCCATCCATCCCCACAGCCCCAGTCCCTTGGGTCAGTCCGACACAGAGACCCCAGAGGAAGACCACCTAGCCCCCCTCTCCCCCTCCCTCCCGCCCTGCTGGGCCACCCAGGCCCTGCGTGACCTGGCCCGGGGGGAGACAGAGCTTCGACGGCTGCTGGAGCGCCAGGTGGCTGAGACAGAGGGAGTGAGCAGGGGGCTGGAGCGTGCCATACTAGGGGCGAGACGGGAGGAGCGGCGTCTGCTGGAGAGAGTAGAGCAGGACCACCGGGACACCCAGCGGAGGCTGGAGCAGCTGCAGAGGGAAAATGCTGCTGCCGCCCGAGTTAGTCAGGGCCTGCTGGACCAGAGGCTCCGTAAGGTCGCCCAGCTGCGGGAGCTGATCCAGAGGAGTGGTCAGGGCCAGACAGGGCCCGATCAGAACCTCCTGATCAGAGGGGTCGCCGACCTCCTCCAGCCCTGGGAGATCTCCCTCTCCCTGAAGAAGGTGAGCTTCAGACCCAGCTCCCAGCCCAATGTCGTGACCTTCGGGGAGATCAGATTCCAGGAGCACAACCTCTGTCTTAATGTAGGGGGTTGTGGGCCAGAGGGACAGTTTTGTGCCCTCCACTCTGGGGAGCACTGTGGGAATGCCCAGCATGGGGGTGCAGGGGAAGTGAGAAGTACCCCCGATGGAGGGACTGGGCCGGGGCAAGATGTGACCTCCACGACAGGCAGTGGGAGCCTGAGGGTTGTCAGGAAGATCCGCCTCTCTGCCAGGAGTGACGAGGAGTCGGGAGAAGAGAAGAAGTCATCCCCAAAAAGGAGACGCTGGCCTCCTAAGAGGGAGCCCTCTGACAGGGAGTCATCCCAGGATGAGGAGACAGAGTCCCCTATGTCTCAACCACGAGAAGAGGACCTCTTCCTGGCCACCTCTGCGTCGCTTAGCAACGGAGACTCTGAAGAGGACTTGAGGCACAGGACGAACAATTTCGGCGGCCGGCTGGGTTACGGGGTCATGAGCAAGAGGAAGCAACGCACCCTGGTCATGGTCTCTGGCCGTGAGCCCTGCTCCCCACCAGAGGGGGGCAGACTGGAGCAGAGCAGCCTCAGTCCCTGCTGGAGCCTGGACAGTCAGGATGGAGGAGACAGCAGAGGCAGAGTGAGACCGTGTGAGTTCCCCAGGGAACTGCCGTCTCCTAGCTACAGAACAATGGGCTCTCCCTCTCCTAAGGTTAGTCCTAGGGAGCCACTGACCAGCTATAGCTGCATGGACCTCACCTCCAGAGAGTGCCCTCACTTGTGCCTCAGCGTGTCCTCTGATGACCACCAAATGGGCCCCACAGGGGACTCTGGCCATCCTCTTTCCCCAGCCGACAGCCTGGATTCCTGCTACACCTTCATCGTCAGCTCCCCCCGGGACCACAGCCTTAGAGGCTCCCTGAACCATGACCCCCGCCTGTCCAAGTCAGCAGCAGACTTGTCACGCAAGACCCGCCCACTGATCAACTGTGGGAGGGGGGAGCATGTGGGGGCCTGGAGGGTGAACAGGAGCAGCCTGACCTCCACCACCACCTCCATCCCCCCGACACTAAGCCGAGGACACACCATCTCTGAGGGTCTACAGAGCCCCACCGGGCGCAGAGACTCTGGGGTGTGGGGCCCAGTAGCCAAGAGGCAGAGTGGGATTATAGGGAGTACCAGCCGGGTGAGCAGGTGTCTCTCCATGTCAGTCATAGACTCTGCCTCTCAGGAGCAGCAGGGGAGAGGCTGGGGGGATAGAGGGGAGAGAGGAAAGCCTGCTCTGACGGAGATGGAAGAGGAAGGAGACCATCTCCAGCCCCAGCTTGGGTGTCTGATCCGTCAGTTTGGTAAACAAGGCTCCGGCCGTGCCGACCTCACCCTGCCCAGCGGGGTCCACGCCACGCCCCAGGGGCAGCTCTTCGTGGTGGACTGTGGGAACGCCCGCATCCAGGTGACCGACCCGCGAGGGAACGTCCTCCAGCAGGTGACCTCTACGACC